>NC_047109.1:99872919-100172919 GCF_902500255.1 Thalassophryne amazonica
TAAAGAAAAATTAACAGGTCTGTGTGAGCCAGAATTCTTGCTGGTTGATAGGTGTTCAAATACTTATTTGCAGCAGTAACATAAAAATAAATTATTAAAAAAATCATACATTGTGATTTCCATTTTTTTTTAGTTTTTAGATTATGTCTCTCACAGTGGACATGCACCTAAGATGTAAATTTCAGACCTACATGATTTCTAAGTGGGAGAACTTGCAAAATCGCAGGGTGTTCAAATACCCATTTTCCTCACTGGAGTGAAATGGAGGGAAATGTTACATATGCTGTCTTCTTATTTTGCTAAACAAGGCTTTAGACTTGTGAATTTGCTGATATATTGTCCATTATTATCACTTTACCGAGGCATTGCTGGGCCGGTAGTATAGATTTACGTTGACGCTACCTGGCTTTACCAGGTAGCGTCGATGTCTAACGTCTAACCTTGTCTAACTCGGGCAAATATCTGTCATTTTGGGCGACTGGGCGTGAACATCGGCCCTCTGAAAATGCATACCACCTTCCAAAAGCATGTTATTGTATTGTTATTATCACTTTACGGGGGCGTTGCTAGGCCGGTATGGTAGATTTACGTCAACGCCATCTGGCTATACCCGCCCGCTGTGCGTAAACAAATGACGTCATAGTAGCGCGCACGCAGCCCAAGCACTGTCCGCAGAGGAAAAGATGAAAAGGCGGGAAGTGTGTTTTGGTCCCAATATGGATATTGTGGATGATTTTCTCATGGATAGTACAACAATGAGCAGTAGCTAAAGCAGCCAGCTTGATGAGGACGCACTGGCTAAATTGGAGAGCAGCGTGCGCGCCACCCGACACGACAAAAGTTAAGTGATCCAACTTTAAATGTACGCGTTACGTGTTGTGTACCTCAGTAAAAAGTGATAATAATGCAAATAACTTCCTGTTGTCGTGCGGTATGCATTTTCTGAGTCCCTCTGTTCACGCCCAGTCTCCCGCAATGACAGATATTCGCCCAAGTTAGACGAGGGCAAATATCTGTCATCGGGCCTCTGAAAATGCATGCCGCCCTCCAAATGCATGTTATTGTATTATTATTACACCACTTCTGTTTATTACTTAATGATGGTCCTGTGGTTCCAGGGAGATACTGACAGACAACAGCACGGTGTTGTGAAACAGAGCACAGCCACATTAAATTAAGTCAGTTTAAGAGGGCTCTTGTGTACTTCCTTCAGCGTGCAGCAACACCGAGCATGATGACAAGATGTTAAACCACCAGGACATCAAACAAGGACCGTCTGTCCACCAGACCAGGTGCATCTAGTTAACTCTAATTAACTGTGCTAGCTGCTAACTGGAAGGCTGTTAGATGATCTGCATCCCTGGTGGTCTAAATGGGACACACACTTCCAGTAATGTGGGCAGGAGCAAGCGGTCAGCATCCTCACTGAATGAGCATGGGAGGAAATTTGAGAGGCTCTATTTTTTTCTGTTGCTCTTTGACGTGCTGTCAGTCTGCACTTATTTCCCACTAATACCTACTGTATATGTGTGTGATGTTAGCAAAGTGCAGGTGAGGTTTGAGTTATTTGAGGCAGCCACTTGCTCAGTTAAAAATATATATATTTCCTCTTTTCCTTTTTGCTTTGTTCTTTGTGTCTGCTGGTAGATTGCACGCTG
This sequence comes from Thalassophryne amazonica, assembly GCF_902500255.1. Classification (NCBI taxonomy): domain Eukaryota; kingdom Metazoa; phylum Chordata; class Actinopteri; order Batrachoidiformes; family Batrachoididae; genus Thalassophryne; species Thalassophryne amazonica. The sequence goes on from NC_047109.1 coordinate 99,874,578, forward strand.
TGCGGCTGATAAGACACCAGACTACTTCCTTCCTCCACTCTCTTTTTTGTTTTGTTTTTTTTTTGTCAGTGAGACATTTCGCTGCGTCCTCGTCTTCTTTCTGGCTTTCCACTGCTGCCTAATTGGTAGTGGGGGGAATAGAATTTAATTGGTCTATCTGCCAAATGGAGTTCATTGGGCTCTCACAGAAAGTTAATACTTTGCTGGTACTTAATGACAGTGTTATAAGTCCCAGTTTGTGTGGTGTGAGCGTCAGCGTTTTCTATTTTCTTTTTGCAAAAGCATACACTAATAGAAAAGTGTGAATTTTAAAGGAGCTGCTCATTTCTCAGTGGAAGGATAATTGATTTAAGTAGAGATACAACATTGAGGAAAACCAGCTGACAGAAGATATTACCGTTTTTGCTGAATGCTTACACACATTTTGCAAAATTTGGCTCACTGTGTCTAAACTGGACACACAAGCAAGATAAGACACACTTGTTGTAAAACACCTCACAGCTCTGTCAAAATGAAACCCCACAATCTAAACCTAACAATCCCTTCTAAAAATGTCATTCTAACAACAAAATGATACACACATGCACCATTTTGAAACACTTTCAAATCAACAACACACTGATGTGTTTTACACAAAACATTGGTCAATATATTTTTATTTACTTTTTCTCAAACAAGAGCTGAAATTACTCTGTTTTTTGTTGTTTTTGTTTTTACAAAGAAATAGAAATTTCTTACAAATACCTAAAGAAAGACATATTATTGCACAGTTCGAATTCAAAACATAAATCAGAACAATGAAAACAAGTGTTTACAGTACTGTAGTTTACATACATAATACCATAACATCGGAATGATAAATGGACTGTATTTATATAGTGCTTTTTTTTCAGAAGCTCAGAATGCTTTACAGTGATGCCTCACATTCACCCATTCACACAGTCTCACACACACCAATGTCAGAATGATATTGCACTTCCACTGTGTGGCGGCTGAGGATTGGGTGAACCCTTTGTCCAGCTTCCCTCAGTGTGAGGCCGTGGTTGATCACATGGTCCACCAAAGTTGCTCAAATTTTATGTCAAACATTTCTCTTTCTTGGTCTTTTTTGTCCTTGTCCTTGTCCACATATCTCTCTTTGTCTTCCTTGTCTCCTTCTTTGGGTCGCCTCCTTTGGGTCGCCTCCATGATTGCAGATATGACAGAATGTCTTACCTGAGCTCTGTTTGTAGTGCCAAAGGTCAGACCGATTGGTAGTGAGTTTTAGTGAGTGTTTTCATATGTGTGCATAAGTATTTCCAAATACCAGATGTGTTTTACATTTTTATTAAAAGTGTTTTCCCAATGATAACAAGATATTTTATCTTTAAGTTCAGTGTCTGCTGTAGGAAACTGTGTCTAATGTTCTGCGACAACTGTGCTGAAAAATTTCAAGCAAAGTCGAAAACAGAAAATGTGTTTAAGGTATTGTCACATTGTGTTTTAGCTATTGGTACAAGACATTTTGGATTTGAAGTTCCAGTTTCAGCATTCACTTTTTGGATGTAAACAGTTGGCAAAAACTGTAATACTGCAGAAATAATAACTTTGTATGGATATGCAAAACATCAGTTGATACCACCAAACAACACAAATAATTAATGCAATTAGATTTAATATAATTAGACACAAACATTGCATTGTGGAGTTTTCAATGTCATGAACCACTTTAAATGTTTCTGTTAAATCACAGAACCTATAATCAAAATAATCAAAGTATTCAGATCCTGTTGCTATCATTAAAACACTTGCTTTCCCATTTTTTCATTTTTCACATTATTGTCCTTGTCATGTCGGCCCGTGTTCTCCATGTTGTGTAGTTTCTTATTTTATCTGTCTCATAAATCATAAGAGCGTAACCCCTCACTGTGTATGTGATGAATGGCTTTTGCCTTCCACTGGTGCTCTTCTGTTGACCTCTTGATCTCATGAAACAGACCAATCAGAGTATGTGCACATCCACAAAATGAATACTTAAAAGAAAAATGCTGTCTGTATTTATGTCCAAACAGCACTCTCCTAAATATCCTTTTATTATGAGTTGTGCAATTCAAAAATCAATTAATTCCCAAAGGTAAGGCTTCTTTGTCTGTGTCTGATGTGTAAGAGTCAAGACAAGGATACACTAATGAACACACTGACGTACACGTACTGCACTGTCGTTGCTCATTGCTGAGATGAAAAATGTAACTGCAAATTTCTTTGTGTCTGTTGTGGCACCAAATCTCAGTAGAAATCACATACAAAGAGTATAGACCAGTGGTTTTCCTTCAAACCCCCCCCCCCCCCCCCCCCCACACACACACACACACACACTAAACACACAAAAAATGTCAAAGGTAATTAAAAACTAGTTTTGCACCGGGGTGTTGAAAAAAATCAGTTTACATCAGAATGGCAATTCTTATCCTTAATGATTTACAAATTGATTTGAAACATTTAAAAATCAATTTTATAATAATGTCTACATTTTGATTCAGTTTCTCCTCACTGCTGTAAAAGTAGAGTTGCTGTCTTGCATCCCTTTTGGTTTCCATACAGCAGTTTGTGCCAGTTTAGTAAGGTAACGTGCTGTGACACTTGCACAAATTTGATCTGCATACTTGCACGCAGTCTGCCGTGCAGGAGAGTAAACTCGTTGCAAACAGTTGTAAACTGTTGTAAACTATGTGCGGCTTCGTGAAGATGTGCAAAGAAAATTTTGAAATGTTCAAAATCTCTGTCACGCATTAATTATGTGAACTTCACGTGAACATTGCGCAAACAATTAAAAAACACTGAGTGTGAGTTTGTGATTGCGTCAGCGCACCGCATCACAGCGTAGCTCATCTGATTGATTATAACAAGATGTTAAATCTATCTTTTACAGCTACTCATAAGAAAGAATGAAAATGCAACTAAACTCTGAGAGGAAATGATTAATCTGCTACGAAATAATTATTTTATATACGCAGCATCCAGCGCACAAAGTGCAGTATCCAGCTGGGAACACAGCGGGTGGCATTGTCACGATGAATTGCTCGAAGTACAGAGCCAAAATGTATGCGAGTGTCAAGACACCTTTAGTTGGGCTCATTAGCATGGAACAGCAACAAATTCAGGCCACTCTGATATTGTTAAAAGGAAGCATTGGGGCACACTTCGGATTCTACAATATCCTGGGTAAGAATGACTTCATATGACCAATTCAATATGAAAACTGTGCAAAATGAATGTTAAGCATAAAGAACAAATGCTCAGGTGCATTTAGCAGGTCATCACCCTGAGCTGAAAGAAGTCAAACAGCCGCAGCCACAACACCAGGAGGCGACCAGTGCATACTGCATCACTTCAACAAATGTCCAGCTATTTCTGAAAGTGCAAAAAGAATACTAGATCCATCACCTGTTTCATTTCAAAATACCTGTACTCCTACAGCGACATGGAAAATGAAGACCTTTATTCATAGATTTGCTTTTGTTTACATTGTCTTTTTTAAATATAAAACTACATAATCTTAGACACACTTTGTTTCAAAGCACCATTTGCCACACCACCTTTCTTAGCACACTGCAGCACCCGAGTAGATCCCGAAATTAGGAGTGCTATGTATGGAATTGATTTAGAATCTAAAATAGTTTAGAATCGAATTATGACACCATGACTTAGAATGAGATTGAATTATGAGACACTGACAGATTGACACCCCAAATATATATGTACACTGAACAAAAATATAAATGCAACAGTTTTGTTTTTGCTCCCATTTCTCATGAGCTGAACTCATTTCCTATGTACACAAAAGACCTATTTCTCTCAAATATTGTTCACAAATCTGTAAATATGTGTTAGTGAGCACTTCTCCTTTGCTGAGATAATCCATCCCACCTCACAGGTGTGACATATCAACATGCTGATTAGAAATGATTATTGCACAGGTGTGCCTTAAGCTGGCCACAATAAACTCACAAAATATAATTTTGTGCTTGAACCGACCAATTTGTGCTGAACTGAAACGACCAAAAGTAGTAGTTAGTAATTTACCAGAACCTGTTGGTTGTACCAAGGTCAAGGCTGAAGACCAAAGGAGATTGTGCATTTGAGGTCGTGGCACCCAAACTGTGGAATGCACTGCCACTGCACCTATGTTCCGTGGACTCTGCTGGAACTTTTAAGGAGAAGCTCGAGACCTATTTGTACAGACTTGCTTTTAACTAGTTTTATGTTATTGCTGCTTTTAGTTTCTGTATTCTTAAATTGCTGTAAAGCACTTTGTGATTTTATCTTGAAAGGTGCTATACAAATAAACTTTACTTACTTACTTATTTTTAGTTCATTCTGTGCAGTGGAAAGGTCACATAAATTAATGCAGAGCATTAGGATTTAGGTCAGACCCAGAGAGGCATCATGTGCAAAATCTGCATGCACACAGTAGATAAGAGTCAGTAAAGGAATTCTGGTCACACTCTGGCAGATGAATTCAGGGTGGGTGGGTTCTGGGCAGTGTGAGTAGCCATGAGGTGCACTTTCAGACATTTATCCCAACTACATGTATACCGAAATGTAAAACTTGTAGAAAAGGAAAGTGTCTTTCATCTGCCCACCAGTTGATCAGTGTTGCCACAGCAAATGCAGTACAGATCCTCTTTGGGATTTGGCACACGTTTTACACCAAATGCCCTTCCTGACTAGGGCTGGGTATCATGGCCAATTTCCATAATCGATTTGATTTCGATTCATAGGGTCCTGAATTGATTAATCACGATTCGATTCAGTTCGATTCGATCTGCTCTTAAATGAGGAAAATGGCTCAACTGTTTTAGAAAATACAAATGTGCTTTATTATTCTCTCCAACATTAACAAAATGACCTGAGTTGTAAACAAAAAAACCTGAGCTGTAAACACAACTGTCTCAAGTCTCAAAAGTGCAATTGTATAATTTTAAAGGCATTGCAAGTGAAAATATACTTGAATTACAACTTTTCTTCAGTGCAAATTGCATTAAAGCATTGTTTTCTAAAGTGCAAAAATAATCATTTTGGTAACTAAAACTCATTTACTAGAGCTAAACTTAATTGATCCCTGGTGGTTACATACAAGGACATCCCATTTTCAACTGTCTTGGTTTTAGTGAAAACTTAAAACCAGAGTTGAACCAAGACCAATAAAGTAAAAACCTTGACCAAAAAAGTCAAAACAACAAAAAGTGAACAAAAAGTGTAAACCTGGACCAAAACAAGTCCAAACTTGGATCAAAAAAGTCAAAACAACAAAAAGTGAACAAAAAGTGTAAACCTGGACCAAAACAAGTCCAAACTTGGATCAAAAAAGTCAAAACAACAAAAAGTGTAAACCTGGACCAAAACAAGTCCAAACTTGGACCAAAAAAGTCAAAACCAGGACCAAAAAAATGTCTAAACAGGACCTAGCAATGCATGGGTTCAGGTCTTAAGCGGTTAAGGCTGGTTAAGACGGCAACTTTGCTCTCACTTATTAATTGTGAGGTTCTTGTGCAAGAAAAGGAGCTCATTGACATGATCTGGGGTTAAGCAGCTCCTTTTTGCAGTTATGATATCACCCGCAGTAGAAAAAACCCTCTCCGATGCAATACTGGTCCCTGGGACACAAAGGTATCATTTCGCCAGGCAAGCCAACAGTGGATACTCCTTTTCATTTGACCTCCACCAGTTCAGAGGATTATCATTCAGCCCAGCAGGTTTTTCCATCCTGTATCTTCTGACTTCATCTTCCGCCCTTGTTGCTGGAGTTTTCGCTTCATGTTCCTGGACTGTTGGTGAGTACACTGCTCCAAGGAGTGACTCCAGTGTGCTGGATTTCTTGGGCTTTTTGGGTGAAGTCGCTCCCCCGATCTCCTCAGCTCCTTCTCCACCAGCATCATTACCCTCAGCATTTTGCTGCTGAATAAAACAGAAAAAATGTAAATGAATTAATATATTTAAAATAATTTAAGTATTTTAAATTATGACATATTCCTTACAATCCAATATCTTATCTTTTAATTCTCACTGAAAATATTCTTATTAAAACAGTTTTTTAATACTTACATCAAGTGCAGCAGTGGCAGCCTCAGTCTGAAGCCTGGAGAAGGTGTCATCTCGCTCTTGAGCAGACAGAGATGGTAGAGCCTTAAAGCGAGGATCCAGTGCTGATGCAGCATACAATGTGTCCTTCTTCTCATCATATCTTAAAGACATTTGACAAATGATTTTGTTATCACAGTATGAGAATAAACATGGCATGCATGCAAATATACATACAACACATACAAATAAAAAGTGCATGGTCTATAAATTATACTGATTAGTTGTAGCTGCTGCTACAACTAATCAGTATAAGAAGATGCACATATAAAATACAAAACTTTGCTTTAGTTATGTTTGATTTGGCCTACTTACATGGAAACACACACACATGCACACAGACAAATAGACACCTTAACATTAGCATACCTTGTCCTCAAGTTATTCTTTACATCAGTCTTCAACTCCTTCACCACGGTGGAGTCTCCCAGGCAGGGGGTTAAGGCTTCCTGAAGTAGGGCGAGGAGTGGGGCGATGACAGACAGTGTTGGTTGCTTGTCCTCCGACATTGCCTGAGTAGCTTCTTTCATTGGTTTCAAAACGTGCACCAAATCTTCAGCAACTGTTACATCCTCCTGTTAAGGTGCAGATATCTTTTTCATTCCTGCGCACGTCTTGTGAAAGGAGAGTGGCAGAGATCGCCGGGTCTTGTTCTAAAAAGCGCTCCAGCATGTCTAGTGCGCTGTTCCGCCTGGTCACGACGTCTAATGTGAGCTTGTACACTGGAAGTTGAAGCAGCTTCTGTTTTTCTTTTAGTATATGATTTGCCATCGTACTTTGGTGGAAAAACATTGCAATACGCCTCACTCGAGCGAGCAGATGTGACACGGCTGGGATTTTCAGACCCGCTTGTGAGGCTAAATTCAACGTATGAGCGAAGCAGCCAACGTGCATTAGTTTCATGATCCCCACTGCACGAACCATATTAGCAGCGTTGTCCGTGACCACTGCTGGGTCTTTGCCGGTCAGACCCCACTCCTGTATAACATGCATCAACATATCTGCCAAATTATTAGCAGTGTGGCTTGTGAGAACCTCGGTGGTCTGTAGCACATGAGACGAGACACCACTCGTTGGTGATGTAGTGACAGGTTACTGTCATATACGACTGCGTTGACAGTGATGTCCAAGTGTCACAAGTGATACCAACTCTCTCTGCTGACTGGATTTTCGTTACGATATCGTTTTTCACACGTGTATACATCCTGGGGATAACTGTGTCAGTCAGGTGTTTATGCTGCACCATCACATAATGTGGATCGAGCACACGTACGAGCCACCTGAAGCCTTCGTTTTCCACCACCGAGTACGGGCGCAAATCTTTACAGATAAAAGTTGCGATGCCTTCTGTTATTTTTATGGCCCGAGGAGAATCGGCGGGTAATGTCAGTGATTCCTTCAGTTTCTTTTGTTTTGCCCCGGGCGGCTTGTTGTCAGAAGCTAGCGTTAGCGTAATGTGATACCTCGTCAAGTGATTTCGAAGGTTTGTGGTGTTCCTACAGTAACTGAGCTCCGCTTGGCAGATGTTGCAAATCACTTTGCTCTTATCCTCTTTGTCCTTTGTTGTTTTAAATTTGAAATGATTCCAAACGTCCGATTTAGGTTTGAACAGACTTTTACCAGTATCGGCCATCGTGCATGTTTTGAGCGCTTGAATGAACCGGATGTGAACCTATGACGTAAACGTCACTTCCGCGTCACGTACGCACCAGACTGCAATGGTTAACTTACGGGGAAGAATCTATCTAATGCCCTATGAATCGCTATTGTAAATTAAAAATGAAATCGATCCAAAATCGATTAAATCGATTTTTTTACCCAACCGTAACCCTGACACCACTTCAGAAGAGAATCATATACAGCACCTGCTGTTCCCTGGTATGGCTGCATTATTCAAACTGAACGGATCACCAGAACGGAACGGATCACCAGAACAAGCAAAAGTCATGGCAATAAGGAACATCGAGGAGCTGGACAAATATGAACAATAGTGTTTCTTAAAGCGAGGATCTGGACAGATATGACCAATAAGGTATGAGGACACAAACACATCACAACACCATGACACAGACCAGAGGAACCTATTCATCTACTACCTATTCATCTACATCTGGAGACAAGAAGGATATAACTCAAAGGATTGCTGATCATGGAAAAGTAGAATTGAGAACATTTAAATACACAGACCACAATGTACTGGACTTGGAGCACGATATAGACCCGGACAATAATTTCTTCTCAAATATCAATGACAGTTGTTGCTATTATACAGATGAACAGTTTAATCGGATCATTAAAACGGATAACAAATTATCAATAATCCATTTCAACAGCAGAAGTCTATATGCAAACTTTAACAACATTAAAGAATATTTAAGTCAGTTTAAAAAAATATTTAACATAATTGCTATATCAGAAACATGGATCAATGAAGATAAAGGAATGGATTTTGAACTGGATGGATATGAATTTAATTGTGTAAACAGAAAGAATAAGAGTGGAGGAGGAGTGGCTGTGTATGTGGATAAGAACATGGATTATAAAATAGTAGACAATATGACAACTGTGATTGATAACTTATTAGAATGTATAACTATTGAAATATGTGAAGAAAAAAGCAAAAATGTATTAGTCAGCTGTATATATAGAGCACCAGGATCTAGTATTGAAACATTCACTGACTGTATGGGAAAAATGTTCTCAAAAACTAATCAAAAAACTGTGTTCATTTGTGGTGACTTAAATATTGATCTGCTCAATCCAAATAAGCATAAAATAACAGATGAATTTATCAGTATAATGTACAGTATGAGTTTATATCCAAAAATCACCAGGCCAAGCAGAATTACATCCCATAGTGCCACCTTAATTGATAATATATTCAGCAATGATATTGAGAATAACACTGTGAGTGGATTATTAATCAATGACATTAGTGATCATCTACCAGTTTTCATCGTTTATAATAGAAACCATCGGCGGAATCAGCCAGAGGAGAAAATAAAATACAGGCGAGTGCGGACAGAGGAAAACATGAACACACTAAAGAAGGATTTACAGGAGCAAAACTGGGAAAAGGTATACAGTGAAAGTGATGTTGATAGTGCATATGAAACTTTTTTACAAATATTTACATCATTATATGATAAAAATTGTCCAATTAAACAAGACTACAGAAAACAAAAAATCCAAGCTCGACCATGGATGACGAAAGGGTTACGAAATGCATGTAATAAGAAAAATACACTGTATAGAGAATTCATAAAACTAAAGACTAAAGAGGCAGAAAATAGATATAAGAAATACAAAAATAGATTAACTAATATTATACGGGTATGTAGGAAGGAATATTATAGTAACATATTATATAATAACAAAAACAATATTAAAGGAATATGGGATATATTAAATAGCATTATCAAAAATGGTAATAAAAAACAGAGTTACCCTCAGTATTTCATTGATAATAATGTCAAGAAGGAAAATAAGGATGAGGTAGTCAACGGTTTTAATAATTTTTTTGTAAATATTGGACCAAGCTTGGCAGAAAAAATTCCCGATTCCCAACCTGAGGATTGGGATAATAATCTCATAGAAAGAAATCCCTGTTCAATGTTCCTCACAGCAGTGGATGGAAATGAAATTATAGACATTGTGAATAATTGTAAATATAAAACATCTACCGATTTAAATGAAATTGATATGGTGGTGGTAAAACAGGTCATTGAATGGATTGTAGAACCATTAACATACATCTGTAACTTATCATTTCAAACCGGTAAATTTCCCAATCAAATGAAAATAGCTAAGGTTGTGCCGCTGTATAAGACTGGGGATAGACACCACTTCACAAATTATAGACCTGTTTCTTTGCTTCCACAATTTTCCAAATTATTAGAAAAGTTATTCAATAATAGATTAGACAAATTCATAAATAAACATAAATTACTTACTGATAGTCAATATGGATTCAGAGCACATAGTTCAACATCACTTGCATTAATAGAATCAGTTGAGGAGATTACAAACGCCATAGACCACAAATTACATTCAGTTGGAATATTTATAGATCTTAAAAAGGCTTTTGATACAATTAATCATGACATATTAATCAATAAACTTGAACAGTATGGGATTAGGGGGTTGGTGTTGCACTGGGTGAGAAGCTACTTAAGTAACAGAAAACAGTTTGTGAAGTTGGGGGAATATACATCATCATGCTTGGACAATGCTTGTGGCGTCCCACAGGGGTCAGTATTGGGTCCAAAACTGTTTCTAATTTATATAAATGATATTGTCAATGTTTCCAAAATATTAAAATTAGTATTATTTGCAGATGACACAAGCATTTTTTGTTCAGGGGGGGATTTGCAGGAGTTACTGAGGAGGATCAGTATAGAAATGGGAAAATTGAAAATATGGTTTGACAGAAATAAATTATCATTAAACTTAAGTAAAACAAAATACATGTTATTTGGCTATTGTAATACAGACATACAGGTTCAGTTACAAGTCGAGGGGGTAGATATTGAAAGGGTACATGAAAATAAGTTTCTGGGGGTGATAATAGATGATAAGATAAACTGGAAGACTCATATAAAACATATACAAAGTAAACTGTCAAGAAGCATTTCAGTTCTAAACAAAGCGAAACATATTCTGGACCACAACTCACTCCGCATTCTTTACTGCTCACTGGTTTTACCATATTTACAGTACTGTGCAGAGGTATGGGGTAATACTTATAAAGGTACAACACAATCGCTATCAGTAATGCAGAAAAGAGCTATAAGAATTATTCATAATACTGGCTATAGAGATCATACAAATCCACTATTTTTACAATCCAAATTCTTAAAATTCACAGACTTGGTTCATTTTCAAACAGTACAAATTGTGTATAAAGCAATAAACAATTTACTTCCAGCAAATATTAAAAATATGTTTTTTAACAGATCAGGGGATTACAGTCTGAGGGGGAAATTTAATTTAAAGCATCAGTGGGCACGAACAACATTAAAAGGTTTCTGTATTTCTGTCTGTGGGGTGAGGATGTGGAACAGATTGGGAGTGGGGCTCAAGCAATGTCCAAGCATGAACCAGTTCAAACAGCGGTACAAAAATATGGTTTTTTCTGGGTATAGGGAGGAGGAAGGGTAATGAGGGTTAGGGTGTTTTTGTTGTTTGCTTCGGCTTGTAAATATATAGTATTTTGTATGTAAGTAGGTATGTGTAGGTGTATATTTATGTTTGTGTATATATATGTGTATATATGTATATGTGTATATATGTGTATGTTGATGTGTATATGTATGTGTGTGTATATATATGTATATATATATATATTGATATCGGTTTAGGTGTGTAGGAATTTATGTGTATATGTGGCAAAGGGTATTACTGGTTGTGGGGAAGAAGGGGTAGGGATAAATAAGCTGATGCTTCACCCTACCCCTTTTCGGACATGTTGGGTACACAGTAGGAACTTTTTTGTTGTTGTCTTTACTGATCTATCTTGTAATTGTTGTTGTATCAAATGTTCGAAATAAACAGTTTTCATTCATTCATTCATTCATTCATTCATTCATTCATTCATTCATTCATTTTCATTCATTCATTCATTATGGCAACTCTCAAAGTTTTGAATGATATAACCTCTGCGTTAGATAACAAAATGTACTGTGCAGCAATCATTTGATACAGTTGATCATTCTGTTCTCTTAGACAAACTAACTGACATTGGTATAGATGATAATTCACTTGGCTGGTTCAGAAGCTATCTTTCAGGACAAAAACAGTACTTAAAATCTGGCCTAGTCATCTCATTTCCTCTCCCTGTCACCCAAGGCATGCCTCAAGGGTCAGTCCTAGGGCCTACCCTATTTTCGGTTTATATAAATCAGTTATCGGCAGTAAATCTTGGCTCATCCATTCACCTCTATGCAGATGACACTATCCTGTATACGTCCGGCCTATTCCCAGAGACAGTAGCAGCTTCACTTCAGGAGAGCTTCAACACAATCTTACAGGCTTTGTCTTCTCTGAGACTTGTGCTGAATGCAAATAAAACAAAAGTCATATGGTTTGGAAGGAAAAGTATTTTTAAAATTATTGACTCGTCCAAACATTACCACACTAAATGGCACTATGATTGAGCAAGTTTCTGAATACAAATACCTGGGTATCTGGCTGTACTGTTGTCTCTCTTTTTCACAGCACATTGAGAGATTACAATCAAAAATCAAGTCTAAACTTGCCTTTCATTATTGCATGCATTCATCTTTCACCTCCTCTGCTCGGAAAATATTGGTCATTATGACAATCATGCCTATATTTGACTATGGGGACATAATATACAGACTAGCTCCTAAGTCTTCTTTTCATAAGCTTGATGTTATGTACCACTCTGTCTTACATTTTATAACAAATGCCTCTTTTCGTACACACCATTGTAATCTGTATTCTACTGGTCATCGTTACAAAACCGAAGGAAGTTCCACTGGTATGTGTTTATTTATAAATGTCTATTAGGTCTATCTCCACCTTATCTTAGTAATTTACTGCAAGTTTCTGTAACTACATATAGTATACGCTTAGCCCAACTCCTCTAGCGTAATGTACCTAAAATCAAATCAAAATATGGAGAACTATCCTTTACTTATGCTGCAGCAAAAGACTGGGACGAGATTCAAAAGGCATTAAAACTGAGCACCTTTGTGTCGATAGGAAATTTTAAGTGTATTTTAAAGAATCTGCTGGCTGAAACCTGCTCATGCTTTATCTAAAATCAAGTAGTTAGTTTTTTTTTTTTAATGACTGAGAATGTTATTGTCTCTTACTAATTCTAGTCTGTTGTATATACTGTAAAATGTGTTGTTTGAGCCACTGTATTTTCCCTATCCACCAGGTCGTTATTGTAAATAAGAATTTTTTTTCTTAAGAACTTACCTGGTTAAATAAAGGTTAAATCAAAAATCAAATCAAAATTCCCAAGCAGTCTCCCAGCTAAGAACTAATGAGGACCTTCTCTGCTTTACTTAGGAGATCTGACCAGATCAGGTGTGCCATGGCTGCGAGGAAAACCCCAAAACTGACACAAGCTGTACATGCTGAAGCTTCGCACAAAGAGGATGTCAAATAACACTTACATCAGACACCAGAGAACTTGGCTTTTAGGTTATGTCTCAGATTTTTCTCTTAAATCTTTCCGCACTATAATTTGTAAGCAGTACAAGCATTTATTATCAAAAAAAATCTGCAATAAGACATTTTTCATTGTAAATTAAAGATGAGAGAATAATTTTTATTATGTATTTATTTTTGTCTTAATCTTATTCTTTTGAGTAACTGTCAGACAAAAACAGTGGTTAATGGTTGCCTCCTCAAACTAAAACTTGGAGCAGCAAGTGTTAACTGATAAAGTAAATAAATAAATAAATATGACAAAACCCAGTCGCACAGCAAACACATTCCATGTTTTTGTAGACGGATATGATTTCTGTCACAGAACTGGTAGGCTGCATAATTTAGACTTACATTTCAAAATAAAGCTAATTAGAGCTCTGCGTCATTATATTCCTCTCTCAGACAGATGGCAAATCTTGCAGCGAATTTGAAAAGGAATTTCAAATGCGAAGGTGTTTGATTGAATGTTTTCAGAGCTGCAGAATTTATTTTGTTGCTCAGAAGACTGTTACAAACAGACTGTGAGTCAGTCATATGCATATTGATGCAGAAATGAGTGTTGTGATAAATGTTGTGTGAGGTAGGTATTTACCTCACTTGTTTGCTTCTCAGGTCTTTTCTGCTCAGCGTATTTTTGTCCCTGAAGTGTTTTTTTTTAATCTGCAGAGGTCATTACTGCTTTAGATCTGTGGGTCAAAACTTCAAATCCCGTTTTTGTTTTTTGCTTTTTTAATCTGTAAACACAGTCTCTGTCAGATATGTGTTGTCCCAGCAACTCTGCATTAGCAGAATTCCTGAGAGGAACCAAACGTGGCTGCTTTGGTATTTAACCATGTTCATCTTTTTTCAGCTTATCACAGCCAGTTGGATTTTTTTCACCTTTTCTGTCTGCTGAAATTAAATTCTCCCTTGATGGCTGCTCTTAGGGATAAGACACTGTGATCAATATGTTCTACCAGAGGAGTACTGGGAGAATATATCCATATCAGCTGTTGAGATTCGAATAAATAACTGGAAACCAGTGAAGCAGTACACAAAAAAATCTTTGGTGGCTTCTATATCTGTTTAATGGTTTTTTATGTGACTTGAAATGGGGCCGTAATTCAGCTGCAGTTTCATTTGCCCTCATTCTTTTGCAGTGATAAGAAGAGTTTTAGCAAAAAATGGTTTTCTGATTTTGAGCTGGGATGAGGTATTTTGCTTTATTATGAAATAGAATGGATTAGAACGATATGTTAGAGCAGTAACATTACCAGTACTCTTATTTTGACGTGTGAGAGCGCTGTTAACTGCTATGTGGTTTGCTAAGTATTTTAATTGGCTGTCAGAAAGTTTTTTTTTTTTATGTTAAAACACTGTATATACTTTCAAAACTGTCAAAAATTGAAGCCTCAAATGCTTGTTTTCCTGAAATTTTGGATGCCTTTTATCTCTTAGGATAAGCTGCATCAGTCTTTGTGTGAAGAAGGCAAAGCAAAACAACAACAAAAAAATAATCCCTGTAACCTCTAATTATACTGGTTACACTGATATTGTGGCAGCAAATCAGATTTTCACCATTCAAACAAACACATACCAAGTTAAAGTGTAAAATTGTGCTAAATGTGCCTGCAGCACAAAGGAATGAGTTGGCTGATGTTTGACTTCTAGCCAAAGTGAAACGTGCTCTTGTCAAATGAAAGCTGAGGTTCTGATCCTTCT
This sequence comes from Thalassophryne amazonica, assembly GCF_902500255.1. NCBI lineage: Eukaryota > Metazoa > Chordata > Actinopteri > Batrachoidiformes > Batrachoididae > Thalassophryne > Thalassophryne amazonica. Next base: position 99,889,584 of record NC_047109.1, read on the forward strand.
TACGAATACCATATTAATGTAGAAATTTCTATGACTGGATCATGCAGCAAAATGTAATGAGGTCAGATTTTCCATTTGAGAAACAAATGGAAAAGTCTTATTCAGCAGTACCAGGTTCTTATCTGCACAGAAGAAATTTGCAACTCAGGAGTTGCTCAAGGGCAGCACGGTGCCTTAGTGGTTAGCACTGTTGCCTCACAGCGAGAAGGTCATGGGTTCGATTCCCACTTGTGGAGTTTGTGTGTTCTCCACGTGTTTGCATGGGTTCTCTCCGGGTGCTCCGGCTTCCTCCCACATCCAAAGACATGCAGGACAGGTGGATTACAAACTTTAAATTATTCATACACAGTAAATTTTGCAGAGTAAAATTTACTCTGCTGGGATAACATTTGGTCCCAGTCCAAATAGTGTTAAATATACTCTGTCACAGTGCTAAATCAACTCTATCACAGTGAAAAATCAACTGTTATTGGAGTAGAAACACTTGATTTAACAAGACGGTAGAGCTGATTTCACAGTATGATAGAGTATATTTTACTCTGTTTAGACTGGGACTAAATGTTATCCCAGCAGAGTAAATTTTACTCACCAAAATTTTACTGTATAGGTCTGCGTGCGGGTGTGAATGTGTTTGTATGTGGCCCTGCGACAGACTGGCGTCGTGTCCAGGGTGTACCCTGCTTCACGGTCTGTGACTGATGGGATAGGCTCCAGCCTCACGCGACCCTTAATTGGACTAATTGGACTAAGTTGTTGAAGATGAGTGTGTGAGTTGCTCATGGATGCTGCAACACACACAGAGGGATTTTGAGAGATCAAATTGACAACCTTTTAGTGACAGACCACCTGCACTGCTTCCTGAGCCACAGTGACATTTATTTAACTGGGTAATGGTGAAGGTAATGTTGTGGTACTGCAACAGATTTTACAGGTGTTGCTATAAAGGTTGCATCCTGCAGAGATTACATGCCATTTAATTATTGGGGTGGCCAAAGATGAAAGAGTGGAACTTAGAAATTGCCTGTGCTGCTCCGCAGCCTGTCTAGTGGATTTTTATTTTATTTTTTGCCGCCATTGTCGTGCGTTACCTGTGCTGCTCCACAGCCTGTCTAGTGGATTTTTATTTTATTTTTGCACCGTTGTCGTGCGTTCGCTGTTGCCGTGCGTTACTTGTGCTGCTTCATGGCCTGTCTGGTGCCTTAACTAAAGCACTCCTTCTGCTGAATCACCTCTAAATTATTTACACATTATTCACTTTGCGTGTTTTTAGGAATCCACTAGGTTGCGTAGCTACTAGCTTTTAGCCGATTTAGCATGGCGGCTTCTCCTGTCTCTCCCGCATTTTTCTGCTCTGGTTGTGAAATGTTTAGTTGTTCCTCGGCTTCCTTTAGCAGTAACGGTACTTGTAATAAGTGCAGCTTATTCGTAGCTTTGGAGGCCAGGCTGGGCGAATTGGAGACTCGGCTCCGCACCGTGGAAAATTCTACAGCTAGCCAGGCCCCTGTAGTCGGTGCGGACCAAGGTGGCTTAGCCACCGTTAGTTCCCTCCTGGCAGATCCCGTGCAGTCGGGAAAGCAGGCCGACTGGGTGACTGTGAGGAGGAAGCGTAGCCCTAAACAGAAGCCCCGTGTACACCGTCAACCCGTGCACATCTCTAACCGTTTTTCCCCACTCGACGACACACTCGCCGAGGATCAAACTCTGGTTATTGGCGACTCTGTTTTGAGAAATGTGAAGTTAGCGACACCAGCAACCATTGTCAATTGTCTTCCGGGGGCCAGAGCAGGCGACATTGAAGGAAATTTGAAATTGCTGGCTAAGGCTAAGCGTAAATTTGGTAAGATTGTAATTCACGTCGGCAGTAATGACACTCGGTTACGCCAATCGGAGGTCACTAAAATTAACATTAAATCGGTGTGTAACTTTGCAAAAACAATGTCGGACTCTGTTGTTTTCTCTGGGCCCCTCCCCAATCAGACCGGGAGTGACATGTTTAGCCGCATGTTCTCCTTGAATTGCTGGCTGTCTGAGTGGTGTCCAAAAAATGAGGTGGGCTTCATTGATAATTGGCAAAGCTTCTGGGGAAAACCTGGTCTTGTTAGGAGAGACGGCATCCATCCCACTTTAGATGGAGCAGCTCTCATTTCTAGAAATCTGGCCAATTTTCTTGGATCCTCCAAACTGTGACTGTCTAGCGTTGGGACCAGGAGGCAGAGCTGTGGTCTTATACACCTTTCTGCAGCTTCTCTCCCCCTGCCATCCCCTCATTACCCCATCCCCGTAGAGACGGTGCCTGCTTCCAGACCACCAATAACCAGCAAAAATCTATTTAAGCAAAAAAATTCAAAAAGAAAAAATAATATAGCACCTTCAACTGCACCACAGACTAAAACGGTTAAATGTGGTCTATTAAACATTAGGTCTCTCTCTTCTAAGTCCCTGTTGGTAAATGATATAATAATTGATCAACGTATTGATTTATTCTGCCTAACAGAAACCTGGTTACAGCAGGATGAATATGTTAGTTTAAATGAGTCAACTGTCAGAATGCTCGTAGTACGGGCCGGGGCGGAGGATTAGCAGCAATCTTCCATTCCAGCTTATTAATTAATCAAAAACCTAGACAGAGCTTTAATTCATTTGAAAGCTTGTCTCTTAGTCTTTTCCATCCAAATTGGAAGTCCCAAAAACCAGTTTTATTTGTTATTATCTATCGTCCACCTGGTCGTTACTGTGAGTTTCTCTGTGAATTTTCAGACCTTCTGTCTGACTTAGTGCTTAGCTCAGATAAGATACTTATAGTGGGCGATTTTAACATCCACACAGATGCTGAGAATGACAGCCTCAACACTGCATTTAATCTATTATTAGACTCTATTGGCTTTGCTCAAAAAGTAAATGAGTCCACCCACCACTTTAATCATATCTTAGATCTTGTTTTGACTTATGGTATGGAAATAGAAGACTTAACAGTATTCCCTGAAAACTCCCTTCTGTCTGATCATTTTTTAATAACATTTACATTTACCCTGATGGACTACCCTGCAGTGGGGAATAAGTTTCATTACACTAGAAGTCTTTCAGAAAGCGCTGTAACTAGGTTTAAGGATATGATTCCTTCTTTATGTTCTCTATTGTCATATACCAACACAGAGCAGAGTAGCTACCTAAACTCTGTAAGAGAGTTAGAGTATCTCGTCAATAGTTTTACATCCTCATTGAAGACAACTTTGGATGCTGTAGCTCCTCTGAAAAAGAGAGCTTTAAATCAGAAGTGTCTGACTCCGTGGTATAACTCACAAACTCGTAGCTTAAAGCAGATAACCCGTAAGTTGGAGAGGAAATGGCGTCTCACTAATTTAGAAGATCTTCACTTAGCCTGGAAAAAGAGTTTGTTGCTCTATAAAAAAGCCCTCCGTAAAGCTAGGACATCTTTCTACTCATCACTAATTGAAGAAAATAAGAACAACCTCAGGTTTCTTTTCAGCACTGTAGCCAGGCTGACAAAGAGTCAGAGCTCTATTGAGATGAGTATTCCATTAACTTTAACTAGTAATGACTTCATGACTTTCTTTGCTAACAAAATTTTGACTATTAGAGAAAAAATTACTCATAACCATCCCAAAGATGTATCGTTATCTTTGGCTGCTTTCAGTGATGCCGGTATTTGGTTAGACTCTTTCTCTCCGATTGTTCTGTCTGAGTTATTTTCATTAGTTACTTCATCCAAACCATCAACATGTTTATTAGACCCCATTCCTGCCAGGCTGCTTAAGGAAGTCCTACCATTATTTAATGCTTCAATCTTAAATATGATCAACTTATCTTTGTTAGTTGGCTATGTACCACAGGCTTTTAAGGTGGCAGTAATTAAACCATTACTTAAAAAGCCATCACTTGACCCAGCTATTTTAGCTAATTATAGGCCAATCTCCAACCTTCCTTTTCTCTCAAAGATTCTTGAGAGGGTAGTTGTAAAACAGCTAACTGATCACCTGCAGAGGAATGGTCTATTTGAAGAGGTTCAGTCAGGTTTTAGAATTCATCATAGTACAGAAACAGCATTAGTGAAGGTTACAAATGATCTTCTTATGGCTTCGGACAGTGGACTTATCTCTGTGCTTGTTCTGTTGGACCTCAGTGCTGCTTTTGATACTGTTGACCATAAAATTTTATTACAGAGATTAGAGCATGTCATAGGTATTAAAGGCACTGCGCTGCGGTGGTTTGAATCATATTTGTCTAATAGATTACAGTTTGTTCATGTAAATGGGGAATCTTCTTCACAGACTAAAGTTAATTATGGAGTTCCACAAGGTTCTGTGCTAGGACCAATTTTATTCACTTTATACATGCTTCCCTTAGGCAGTATTATTAGACGGTATTGCTTAAATTTTCATTGTTACGCAGATGATACCCAGCTTTATCTATCCATGAAGCCAGAGGACACACACCAATTAGCTAAACTGCAGGATTGTCTTACAGACATAAAGACATGGATGACCTCTAATTTCCTGCTTTTAAACTCAGATAAAACTGAAGTTATTGTACTTGGCCCCACAAATCTTAGAAGCATGGTGTCTAACCAGATCTTTACTCTGGATGGCATTTCCCTGACCTCTAGTAATACTGTGAGAAATCTTGGAGTCATTTTTGATCAGGATATGTCATTCAAAGCGCATATTAAACAAATATGTAGGACTGCCTTTTTGCATTTACGCAATATCTCTAAAATCAGAAAGGTCTTGTCTCAGAGTGATGCTGAAAAACTAATTCATGCATTTATTTCCTCTAGGCTGGACTATTGTAATTCTTTATTATCAGGTTGTCCTAAAAGTTCCCTAAAAAGCCTTCAGTTAATTCAAAATGCTGCAGCTAGAGTACTGACGGGGACTAGCAGGAGAGAGCATATCTCACCCGTGTTGGCCTCTCTTCATTGGCTTCCTGTTAATTCTAGAATAGAATTTAAAATTCTTCTTCTTACTTATAAGGTTTTGAATAATCAGGTCCCATCTTATCTTAGGGACCTCGTAGTACCATATCACCCTAATAGAGCGCTTCGCTCTCAGACTGCAGGCTTACTTGTAGTTCCTAGGGTTTGTAAGAGTAGAATGGGAGGCAGAGCCTTCAGCTTTCAGGCTCCTCTCCTGTGGAACCAGCTCCCAATTCAGATCAGGGAGACAGATACCCTCTCTACTTTTAAGATTAGGCTTAAAACTTTCCTTTTCGCTAAGGCTTATAGTTAGGGCTGGATCAGGTGACCCTGGACTATCCCTTGGTTATGCTGCTTTAGACGTAGACTGTGGGGGGGTTCCCATGTTGCACTGTTTCTTTCTCTTTTTGCTCTGTATGCATCACTCCGCATTTAATCATTAGTGATCGATCTCTGCCCCCCTCCACAGCATGTCTTTTTCCTGGTTCTTTCCCTCAGCCCCAACCAGTCTCAGCAGAAGACTGCCCCTCCCTGAGCCTGGTTCTGCTGGAGGTTTCTTCCTGTTAAGAGGGAGTTTTTCCTTCCCACTGTTGCCAAGTGCTTGCTCACAGGGGGTCGTTTTGACCGTTGGGGTTTTTCATAATTATTGTATGGCCTTGCCTTACAATATAAAGCGCCTTGGGGCAACTGTTTGTTGTGATTTGGCGCTATATAAAAAAAAAGTTGAGTTGAGTTAGAAATGTTGGATCCTATTTTGGGGTTTTAGCAGAGATAACAACGCTAATACCTTTTCTTTTTCAGAAGAACTGGCAAATGAGACACATGAGGGCATAGATTAAAAAAGCTCTATGCACTGTGGGACTGGCAGAGCACACTGTCCTCATCCCTGCAGATGACAATTACTGTGAGAATTAAAGGTCTTAAGAATTATCCATCAGAATTTGTTTGGACCAAACTGAAAGTGGAACTACTTCATACCTTCATTTGTCAACAGTGCTTTTTTTTAATGAATAAGTGTGACACATTGGATTGGTGATATGTGCGCTGTGTTGTGTTAATGCTGACAGCAGACAAAACTGTTGCTGAAGAGAAATTTCTTAAAGTCAGACAATAAATGTTGGTACAGTGTGTTTCCCAAACTTGAAACTGTACAATTTAATTCTTTATAAATTATGCTTGCAATTAAGACAAATCAAGCTCATGATCACTGTCCATATGTACATGATGGTCTGTAAGGTGTGTGTGGTAATACCACAATGCCATGTGTCGGCAGTGTCATCCAGAAAGGTTGACATATTAACACATTCTGGTGAACATTTTTCTTTAGGAATAAACAAGCCTAAAGCACTGTTAGGGGAGAGCTGCAGCTAAGTTTATGCTTGTGCAGTGGATGCAGCAGGATCACAGGAGAATTTTAATTCTAAAACCAATTAAAATAAAACAAAAAGCATGACCCCCGAGTGAGTCATAAATTTAATGAAATTTATGCTTGATTACTGGTGCTAGGGAGCACGGTGCCTTAGTGGTTAGCACTGTTGTCTCACAGCAAGAAGGTCATGGGATTGATTCCCACCTGTGGCCTTTCTGTGTGGAGTTTGCATGTTTTCCCCATGTTTGCATGGGTTCTCACTGGGTGCTCCGGCTTCTTCCTGTGTCCAAAGACATGCAGGCTAGGTGGATTAGAAACTTTAAATGGTCCTTAGGTGTGCATTCAGCCTGTACTGTGAAGGCTGGCTGGATTGGGATATTCAGCCAGGATTCAACATGGCCGAACATTTCGTACGGCTCCTTGACCACAAGTCAAATGGTCTTACTTGCAGACTGACTTGCAGGACGAATGTTGCGACTTCAGTGGAATGGCGTTACAACTTATGACCGCTGTTTGATTGGGTTTCCAATGCAATGTAACTGTGGCGTCCATGTGCCGACTGCTGCACGAGGCGTTAGAGTGCAGTGCAAATTTGCATGACTATGGTCCATATATATATATATATATATATATATATATATATATATATATATATATATATATATATATATATATATATATATACAGTAGTGTTCACAATAATAGTAGTGCTATGTGACTAACAAGATTAATCCAGGTTAATCCAAAAAGTAGAAAGGGGGTGTTCACAATAATAGTAGTGTGGCATTCAGTCAGTGAGTTCGTCAGTTTTGTGGAACAAACAGGTGTGAATCAGGTGTCCCCTATTTAAGGATGAAGCCAGCACCTGTTTAACATGCTTTTCTCTTTGAAAGCCTGAGGAAAATGGGACGTTCAAGACATTGTTCAGAAGAATAGCGTAGTTTGATTAAAAAGTTGATTGGAGAGGGGAAAACTTATACGCAGGTGCAAAAAATTTTAGGCTGTTCATCTACAATGATCTCCAATGCTTTAAAATGGACAAAAAAAAACAGAGACACGTGGAAGAAAACAGAAAACAACTATCAAAATGGATAGAAGAATAACCAGAATGGCAAAGGCTCACCCATTGATCAGCTCCAGGATGATCAAAGACAGTCTGGAGTTACCTGTAAGTGCTGTGACAGTTAGAAGACACCTGTGTGAAGCTAATTTATTTGCAAGAATCCCCTGCAAAGTCCCTCTGTTAAATAAAAGACATGTGCAGAAGAGGTTACAATTTGCCAAAGAACACATCAACTGGCCGAAAGAGAAATGGAGGAATATTTTGTGGACTGATGAGAGTAAAATTGTTCTTTTTGGGTCCAAGGGCCACGGACAGTTTGTGAGACAACCCCCAAACTCTGAATTCAAGCCACAGTTCACAGTGAAGACAGTGAAGCATGGTGGTGCAAGCATCATGATATGGGCATGTTTCTCCTACTATGGTGTTGGGCCTATATATCGCATACCAGGTATCATGGATCAGTTTGGATATGTCAAAATACTTGAAGAGGTCATGTTGCCTTATGCTGAAGAGGACATGCCCTTGAAATGGGTGTTTCAACAAGACAATGACCTCAAGCACACTAGTAAACGAGCAAAATCTTGGTTCCAAACCAACAAAATTAATGCCTCACCGATGTGAAGAAATGATGAAAAACTGTGGTTATACAACTAAACACTAGTTTAGTGATTCACAGGATTGCTAAAAAAGCGTTTTGAACATAATAGTTTTGAGTTTGTAGCGTCAACAGCAGATGCTACTATTATTGTGAACACCCCCTTTTCTACTTTTTTTTTTTTTACTAATAGCCCAATTTCATGGCCTTAAGAGTGTGCATATCATGACTGCTTGGTCTTGTTGGATTTGTGAGAATCTACTGGTACCTTGTTTCCCATTTAACAATGAGAAATATACTCAAAACCTAGATTAATCTTTTTAGTCACATAGCACTACTATTATTCTAAACACTACTGTATATATATATGTAAATTTTTTAGTCACTCACTGCTTTCTATTGTGCCTTAACATTTAAAGTATTATTGCTTTTAAAATGCTGAGGATTAAGATACACATTAAAAATCATAATGATATAAATTCAATCAAATTCATGCATTTGAGGGACTAGAACAGAACTTGCCGTTTATTTGAGGGCATATCCATGTGTGTTTTTGAAGTGCCACTCGTGCTGCTATTGTGCTTATGTCAAAACACAACACACATGCTGAACTGAGTATTTCTGGAGGATACTTGTAATGTGACACTAAAAGCTGACAGGAATAGTGCAATGAGCTTGACAAGAAGAATAACGCAAAGTACATTACACAAACTAAAACCAAACATGCTCACATTTTAGATCATTTAACATATAAAATGTGTCCATGTTGTAAAATTACCTGGTTATTCCCATGACACAGCACTGTATGGGATTTGCATTATATCTGAAATGTTTGTGCCTGTTTGTCAAATTTACATTTTGCCATCCTCTTCTTCCTCTGCTTTCCAAACCTAGCATGCAAAAAGCTAAGTTTTAAGCTTAAAAGTGTAGGTGTAAATGAAGTCTTGTGTATGTGAGTGTTGTGGTGGAGGAGCCAGGAAGTAATGGAATTTCAATCACCTGTTTCCCCATTAGTCAGGGCAAACAGCTTTCATCTAAATTGACCTGCAGTGATAAAATATCACCTGTAGCTGATAGGAAACACTTCATTATGTGGATCCCAGCATTTCTTCTGACCTCACTAAAACTAATCCAATTTCTTTGAACCCACAAAGGAAATTATCCCCTTCATTCTGTCTCCGCTCCACAAACAACAGGATTACTTTTGTTTTCAAGCATGTCCTTGTGTTACTTCACAGCTCAGTGAGTCTTAGTAGTGTTTGATTATTTTATTTCTCATTCTTGACGGATATTAGTGCTCTTTATCTTATATGGCAACATTGTAATTTTACAGTAAGGTCCATAAGTATGTGGACAGTGACACAATATTTGTAATTTTGCTTCCATATAGGTGTCACCATCACAGTGGAGTTCAAATGAAATAATCAAAATGTGAATGTAGTGCAGACATTTGGGTTTAATCAAGAGGTTTAACAAAAAATATCATGTTAATCATTTAAGAATCACAGCCATATTTATACATTATTATGCATACAATATTGTTCAGACAAATTATCATTTTTGCAGCTGTTTTGTAATACAAATCAGTGGGTTGATACATTTGCAAGGCAAAGAATATGTCTTGGACAAATTCTGTAGTCACCTTCGCTGACCATGATCCAGAATGCAGGTCCCTCCAATCCATACAGATTAGGAGCCAGAATACAGTCCTTGACAAACACCAGAATTCCCTGGGAGGAAGTCAAAGATTCTCTCTTTGCACGGCACTCACAGTGCTCATGTCTACACTGACTGTGATGTTCAGCAACTTAACGGGAATCTAGCACATTCTTAGGAACCTTCTCAAAGCAGCCTGATCAGCAGAGTCAAACACTTTGTAAAAATCCACATGGGCCACAAAAAAGCCCTGCCAAAATTCATGCTTGTGTCCAATTAGAACTTGCAAAACAAATGGGGCTAAATGCAGATTTCTTGAGCAGAGAGTTAAAGCAGAAAAATATCAGTGTTTTTGAGCATGAAAAGGATGCAGAATGTTTATATTTCTCTTCCGGCATTTCTCTGATAATTTGTCACTATTCACATACATATTGTTATCGGTCTCCTCTGGTGCCAGACTGGCAGCAGAGTTATTGTTATCCTATCATTTGTCACTGTTGTCTTCATGCATCTTTGTGCTAACGTGGCACTGGCAGTAAAGCAAAGACTCATTTCTCTGATTTTCTTTAATCTTTCACATTGCTGTCATTTATTCTCTCACGCCTTTCTCTTCCTGTGTCGGCTATCCCTACTTTTTCTGTGTCCAGAAGGTCATGAGTGTCAGGCTTTGCCATTTTTGTCTGTCTGACATTTATGATGACTTTTTCCCTGAAAAGAAAAGCAGACCAAAGAAGAGCCAGATTTTTTTTTTTTTAAATAATATTTTCTTATTCTCCTTTCTTCCAGGGCAGCTGGACATTGCTGCACCAACTGCAGCACAGTTAAGATACGGTAAGATATTTTCTTTTCTTTTCTTTTTAAAAAATACATATTCCACTCAGCATCTTCATAGCCAGTTGGTCACAGACATCCAAACCGGGTATGTGGATACTAATTTGCACATTAATTGAGGTAAGGTGTCAGTGCTTGCTTATTGGTGTGAGAGTAAAGGTGCTTTGACACTTGCACGCATTTTGCACACTTCATGAAAATAACACCCACTGTGTTCCCAGCTGGATGCCGCACTTTCTGTGCTGGACACTGCATATATAAAATCTTTATTTCATAACAGATTTCTCTCTCTCTCTCGCTCTCTCTCTCTCTCTCTCTCGTGCGCTTCATGAGGTGGAGAACGCATTTGGAACTAGAAGCACTCAGAGTGCAAACCTCCGCCAAGGCCATGGGGTCACTGACGCCATAACATCTACACGCTGTGGAATCATTGAACCTAAAAAAGTCTAACAATGATGTTTGCTCAGTAGGAAAAAAGTTTCATCTGCTGTGACTGGATAGCATGTATCCTTAGCGCTTGGTATCACAGTTTATTGCAACTTGCACCTTTCTCAGAAGCTACTGTCATCTGAGCACTGATATTGATATTGCATGTGCTTATAGACAAAAACAAATAAGAGGCAAAATTCAATTTATTATTCAACTAAACTGCAAATATATGTATTATTTAACATTTATGAAACACTTCTCTAAACAAGGCCATTCGGGGTTTTCACGTATCCCATAATCCTTTGCGTGCCAGAGAGTCGCTGCAGTCAAAACAACATAGAGAATCCACACGATGACAATTGTAAATAAATATTATACTACAAAAATGTCATTTTTTTATGCTTTTCATCACGTTAATAAGAGACTGCTGTATGATACCCTGAAAACTTGCTAAAACAATTATAACAAAAAATCCCTGTCTGCTACGTTTAATCTGCGTGGAATTTAATAAGCACAAACCGAATTTCAGACATATTATATATAATCTGGAACAAAGAGGACAAACAGTGTTGTAAAGAACAATAATCAAGACGTTAAAGAGCAAACTTCACTTTCCCCCAGAACGACATGAACAGGAAGCGAGCGTAGCTCACAGCAGCTCCCATTGAAAATAACGGAGAGACAGCCTGTGATTCTCGAATGTTTACATTAAATAAACGCAATAACAACGTCTAAAAACCCAGAGAATATATTCACAAGAGTTTTAGGCACAATATAAAAATAGTTTTATGTTGCGATGTTAATTGTGTTGTCCGCGTGCAGCGGTTAAAGTGAAGCGTGATCAGAGCGTATCAATGCAGTTCTCAGTGTTACTGAGATCTCGCAGCGCGGCGACCTCTCCGAGGTTTTGCGTGATTTGAAACCTGAAAAGCCTCAATAGGGTCACTGACCCTAAAGAGATTCCCTCCTTGGCACAGTGATCTCTTTCTTTTTGTCTCTTTCTCTAAAATTGTATATAATACTCATTAGATTATTAATATATAAACAAAAATAAATTTAAGAAATATTACAATTTGAAAACAAATGCACCCGAATGTGATGACAGCTGCAACTGCTTAATGCTAACTTTTAACATTGAAAATGCCATAGACATTCTAACGCGTTAGCATTGGGATCCGGATCATGATCCGGATCACCACTAAAATTTAATCACTTGTTCCTCTTGTCATTTCCAACCACTTCACAAAATTTCTATAAACAAAAATAAATTTAAGAAATATTACAATTTGAAAACAAATGCACCCGAACGTGATGACAGCTGCAACTGCTTAATGCTAACTTTTAGCATTGAAAATGCCATAGACATGTTTACGCGTTAGCATCAGGATCCGGATCGTGATCTGGATCACCAGTAAAATTTAATCACTTGTTCCTCTTGTCATTTCCAACCACTCCAGAAAATTTCATCAAAATCCGTTCACAACTTTTTGAGTTATCCTGCTGACAGACAGACAAACAAACAAACAAACGCGACCGAAAACATAACCTCCTTGGCAGAGGTACCAATCTAAAAGGTCATTATTTGTAATATTGCAATGACTTGGTAAAACAGTTCCATGTTCATTCCTTCCTATGAGCAGTTGTAAAATTATGTTTATGATAGATTTAACATCTCGTTCTAATCGATCTGATGAGCTGCCTGTCACTTGAAGGTCACATAATTAATGTGTGACAGATTTTGAACATTTCAAAATTTCAAAAACAGTTTACAACAGTTTGCGACGAGTTTACTTTCCTGTATGGCAGAGTGTGTGTAAGTGCGTGGATGAAATTCTTGCAAGTGTCAAGGCACCTTAAGAGATCCTGTCTTGTGACTGGAATGTTGTATGTTCAATCTCATTACTGACTGGATGAATTTAGCAGAGGTGGGACAAAGTCACTGTCAAGTCATTTTCAAGTCATCAATCAGTAAGTCCCAAGTCAAGTCTCAAGTCAGCTTACAAACATTCATTCATTCATTCATTCATTATGACTTGATGCTTGACTTGGGACTTGCTGATTAATGACTTGAGAGTGACTCAATGGTGACTTTGTCCCACCTCTGGAATTTAGCTGGTGAAAGATAAAAGAAAAGCACGTGTCTCATCTTTATTATCATCACTAAGGTGCCCTTGAGCAAGGTCTTTAACCCTCTGGGGTCCAAGGGCATTTTTTGGACAGTTCACTCACCTGGCATAAATGTTTTATTATTGCTGTTGACAGCTCTCCCTGCATCCCACAATCAAGTTTTATGTCTCTTTTTTTTCAGGACAGCCTGTGCTTTCAGAATATATATGTTTTTTTGTTTTGTTTTATGTTTAATAAAGGTTTACAATCAAAAATAGGCAAGGAAAAAATAAAGCGAAAAATAATTTTCCACACGCATTTATTCAAAACACACAGCAACCTATAATAAGCAACTGTTTTGACACTTTATAAAGGTAATTTGAGGTCTTGTGTGAAAGACTGTTCAACAGAAAGGTTCAAACAATAAACACAAATGCACATTTTAAACAATATATACAAAATGGTCTGTGCATTTTTTTGTCCATTGATATGGTAAACAGTGCTTTATGCAATCAATCAATCAATTTTTTTATATAGCGCCAAATCACAACAAACAGTTGCCCCAAGGCGCTTTATATTGTAAGGCAAGGCCATACAATAATTATGTAAAACCCCAACGGTCAAAACGACCCCCTGTGAGCAAGCACTTGGCTACAGTGGGAAGGAAAAACTCCCTTTTAACAGGAAGAAACCTCCAGCAGAACCAGGCTCAGGGAGGGGCAGTCTTCTGCTGGGACTGGTTGGGGCTGAGGGAGAGAACCAGGAAAAAGACATGCTGTGGAGGGGAGCAGAGATCGATCACTAATGATTAAATGCAGAGTGGTGCATACAGAGCAAAAAGAGAAAGAAACAGTGCATCATGGGAACCCCCCAGCAGTCTACGTCTATAGCAGCATAACTAAGGGATGGTTCAGGGTCACCTGATCCAGCCCTAACTATAAGCTTTAGCAAAAAGGAAAGTTTTAAGCCTAATCTTAAAAGTAGAGAGGGTGTCTGTCTCCCTGATCTGAATTGGGAGCTGGTTCCACAGGAGAGGAGCCTGAAAGCTGAAGGCTCTGCCTCCCATTCTACTCTTACAAACCCTAGGAACTACAAGTAAGCCTGCAGTCTGAGAGCGAAGCGCTCTATTGGGGTGATATGGTACTACGAGGTCCCTAAGATAAGATGGGACCTGATTATTCAAAACCTTATAAGTAAGAAGAAGAATTTTAAATTCTATTCTAGAAATAACAGGAAGCCAATGAAGAGAGGCCAATATGGGTGAGATATGCTCTCTCCTTCTAGTCCCCGTCAGTACTCTAGCTGCAGCATTTTGAATTAACTGAAGGCTTTTTAGGGAACTTTTAGGACAACCTGATAATAATGAATTACAATAGTCCAGCCTAGAGGAAATAAATGCATGAATTAGTTTTTCAGCATCACTCTGAGACAAGACCTTTCTGATTTTAGAGATATTACGTAAATGCAAAAAAGCAGTCCTACATATTTGTTTAATATGCGCTTTGAATGACATATCCTGATCAAAAATGACTCCAAGATTTCTCACAGTATTACTAGAGGTCAGGGTAATGCCATCCAGAGTAAGGATCTGGTTAGACACCATGTTTCTAAGATTTGTGGGGCCAAGTACAATAACTTCAGTTTTATCTGAGTTTAAAAGCAGGAAATTAGAGGTCATTCATGTCTTTATGTCTGTAAGACAATCCTGCAGTTTAGCTAATTGGTGTGTGTCCTCTGGCTTCATGGATAGATAAAGCTGGGTATCATCTGCGTAACAATGAAAATTTAAGCAATACCGTCTAATAATACTGCCTAAGGGAAGCATGTATAAAGTGAATAAAATTGGTCCTAGCACAGAACCTTGTGGAACTCCATAATTAACTTTAGTCTGTGAAGAAGATTCCCCATTTACATGAACAAATTGTAATCTATTAGACAAATATGATTCAAACCACCGCAGCGCAGTGCCTTTAATACCTATGGCATGCTCTAATCTCTGTAATAAAATTTTATGGTCAACAGTATCAAAAGCAGCACTGAGGTCTAACAGAACAAGCACAGAGATGAGTCCACTGTCCGAGGCCATAAGAAGATCATTTGTAACCTTCACTAATGCTGTTTCTGTACTATGATGAATTCTAAAACCTGACTGAAACTCTTCAAATAGACCATTCCTCTGCAGATGATCAGTTAGCTGTTTTACAACTAGCCTTTCAAGAATTTTTGAGAGAAAAGGAAGGTTGGAGATTGGCCTATAATTAGCTAAGATAGCTGGGTCAAGTGATGGCTTTTTAAGTAATGGTTTAATTACTGCCACCTTAAAAGCCTGTGGTACATAGCCAACTAACAAAGATAGATTGATCATATTTAAGATCGAAGCATTAAATAATGGTAGGGCTTCCTTGAGCAGCCTGGTAGGAATGGGGTCTAATAAACATGTTGATGGTTTGGATGAAGTAACTAATGAAAATAACTCAGACAGAACAATCGGAGAGAAAGAGTCTAACCAAATACCGGCATCACTGAAAGCAGCCAAAGATAACGATACGTCTTTGGGATGGTTATGAGTAATTTTTTCTCTAATAGTTCAAATTTTGTTAGCAAAGAAAGTCATGAAGTCATTACTAGTTAAAGTTAATGGAATACTCAGCTCAATAGAGCTCTGACTCTTTGTCAGCCTGGCTACAGTGCTGAAAAGAAACCTGGGGTTGTTCTTATTTTCTTCAATTAGTGATGAGTAGAAAGATGTCCTAGCTTTATGGAGGGCTTTTTTATAGAGCAACAGACTCTTTTTCCAGGCTAAGTGAAGATCTTCTAAATTAGTGAGACGCCATTTCCTCTCCAACTTACGGGTTATCTGCTTTAAGCTACGAGTTTGTGAGTTATACCACAGAGTCAGACACTTCTGATTTAAAGCTCTCTTTTTCAGAGGAGCTACAGCATCCAAAGTTGTCTTCAATGAGGATGTAAAACTATTGACGAGATACTCTATCTCCCTTACAGAGTTTAGGTAGCTACTCTGCACTGTGTTGGTATATGGCATTAGAGAACATAAAGAAGGAATCATATCCTTAAACCTAGTTACAGCGCTTTCTGAAAGACTTCTAGTGTAATGAAACTTATTCCCCACTGCTGGGTAGTCCATCAGAGTAAATGTAAATGTTATTAAGAAATGATCAGACAGAAGGGAGTTTTCAGGGAATACTGTTAAGTCTTCTATTTCCATACCATAAGTCAGAACAAGATCTAAGATATGATTAAAGTGGTGGGTGGACTCATTTACTTTTTGAGCAAAGCCAATAGAGTCTAATAATAGATTAAATGCAGTGTTGAGGCTGTCATTCTCAGCATCTGTGTAGATGTTAAAATCGCCCACTATAATTATCTTATCTGAGCTAAGCACTAAGTCAGACAAAAGGTCTGAAAATTCACAGAGAAACTCACAGTAACGACCAGGTGGACGATAGACAATAACAAATAAAACTGGTTTTTGAGACTTCCAATTTGGATGGACAAGACTAAGAGACAAGCTTTCAAATGAATTAAAGCTCTGTCTGGGTTTTTGATTAATTAATAAGCTGGGATGGAAGATTGCTGCTAATCCTCCGCCCCGGCCCGTGCTACGAGCATTCTGACAGTTAGTGTGACTCGGGGGCGTTGACTCATTTAAACTAACATATTCATCCTGCTGTAACCAGGTTTCTGTTAGGCAGAATAAATCAATATGTTGATCAATTATTATATTATTTACCAACAGGGACTTAGAAGAGAGAGACCTAATGTTTAATAGACCACATTTAACTGTTTTAGTCTGTGGTGCAGTTGAAGGTGCTATATTATTTTTTTCTTTTTGAATTTTTATGCTTAAATAGATTTAAATAGATCTTCAGAGAAATCAACAGAGTTATCTGGTAACATTCACATGCAAACTAGTGGAGCAATCCTGATCGTTACACACTCTTTGTTTGAGCACGTGAGATTGTCATCAGAGGCTTTCTGTCTGCTCCTGCTTTCACTGATTGCTGTGCATAATGGTGCAGGGCACACTGAGTATGTACTAATAGTATGTACTCATTGGAGCACCCAGGGGGCTATTCAAATGGGCCAACTAGTAACATATCATTCCTGAAAATGACCTTTGGCTTTTCACGTGAGGTAAATCTGCCCTACGATTGGAATTTTGGAAAACTATGTGACGGTGAACCAATTCCGATTGGACACTCACATTGCGCACGTCATCACACAGCTTCTATGAGGAGTACAAAGTTGGCCGATGGCTGGCTCGAACATCCGCGGAGTTAACCTTTCAGCAAAAAAAAAAAAAACAGTAAGTTTCTATCTCATTCAAAAGTTGTTTATAATTTAGTAAAGCTTGATCGGCCCCAGAGGGTTAATCCTCAAATTGCTCCTGATGTGCATTTGCATTGTTTTACAGCTCCTATGGGTGACTGCGGCACATCTTGATATTTTAATCATCTGCTCTCAAGGATAAGCACAATCCTTCATTTGCCTTTTCAAAATCATGGCTGAATTGTGATCGTTTTCATCTATTGCAATTACAACCCGAATTCCAGTGAAGTTGGGACGTTGTGAAAAATGGAAATAAAAACAGAATACAATGATTTGCAAATCCTCTTCAACCTATATTCAATTAAATACACCACAAAGACAAGATATTTAATGTTCAAACTGATAAACTTTATTGTTTTGTGCAAATATTTGCTCATTTTGAAATAGATGCCTGTAACACGTTTCAAAAATGCTGGGACAGTGGTATGTTTCCACTGTGTTACATCACCTTTCCTTCTAACAACACTCAATTAGCATTTAGGAACTGAGGACACTAATTGTTGAAGCTTTGTAAGTGGAATTCTTTCCCATTCTTGCTTGATGTACGACTTCAGTTGTTCAACAGTCCGGGGTCTCCGTTGTCGTATTTTGCGCTTCATAATGCGCCACACATTTTCAGTGGGCAAGAGGTCTGAACTGCAGGCAGGGCACTCTAGTACCTGCACTCTTTTACTACAAAGCCACGCTGTTGTAACACGTGCAGAATGTGGCTTGGCATTGTCTTGCTGAAATAAGTAGGGACGTCCCTGAAAAAGACGTTGCTTGGATGGCAGCATGTGTTGATCCAAAACCTGGATGTACCTTTCAGCATTGATGGTGCCATCACAGATGTGTAAGTTGCCCATGGCTTGGGCAACTTACACATCTTATGGGCAACACACCCCCATACCATCACAGATGCTGGCTTTTGAACTTTGCGCTGGTAACAATCTGGATGGTTTTTTTCCTCTTTTGTCTGGAGGACACGACATCCATGATTTCCAAAAACGTGGACTCATCAGACCACCGCACACTTTTCCACTTTGCGTCTATCCATTTCAAATGAGCTCCAGCCCAGAGAAGGCGGCAGTGTTTCTGGATGTTGTTGATGTATGGCTTTTCATTTTGCATGGTAGAGTTTTAACTTGCACTTGTAGATGTAGTGACGAACTGTGTTAACTGACAATGGTTTTGTGAAGTGTTCCTGAGCCCACATGGTATGATCCTTTACACAATGATGTCAGTATTTAATGCAGTGCCACCTGAGGGATCGAAGGTCACCGGCATTCAGTGTTGGTTTTTGGCCTTCCCGCTTGTGTGTAGAAAGTTCGCCAGATTCTCTGAATCTTCTGATTATATCATGGACTGTAGATGATGGAATCCCTAAATTCCTTGTAATTGAACATTGAGAAACATTGTTCTTAAACTGTTGGACTATTTTTTCATGCAGTTGTTCACAAAGTGGTGAACCTCGCCCCATCTTTGCTTGTGAACGGCTGAGACTTTTGGGGATGCTCCTTTTATACCCAATCATGCCATTGACATGTTTCCAATTAACCTGTTCATCCGTGGAATGTTCCAAACAGGTGTTCTTTGAGCATTCATCATCCCAGTCTTTTGTTGCCCCTCCCAGCTTTTTTGAAACATGTTGCAGGCATCCATTTCAAAATGATTTAGCACGCACTGTTATGTCATTAAATTTTGTTATCCTTTGTACCGTGCTCTGCTTATTTTATACTGGGTCCTTCAAACGCTGGTCAGTTCTCCGTCCTGCGTCCGACACATAACAGTAGTCTCTGGCCAACCATCACGGACCCAGCGGTAGCAGAGACGGTACCGCGCCGGGAAGGCGGAAGCAGACGTTCAGAAGTTATCCGGATCAGTTGCGGGTGCTCTCCGCCCGGATGGTGCGTGTTTGAGAACCCATTACTGAATACTGATTTGAGCGCTCTTGCAGCCGTGTTCCTGTGTTGTGCCTTATCCGTGGGTCGTGGTGGAGTGTGACTGGCGACGGCTTCGCGTCACACTTCGACCGGATAAGAGGTTTAAACGGGAGCTGCAAGAGTGTGTCTGTAATGGGTGAACGCGCACGGCGGAGCTCGGTGGCACGGGTCGCTGTGCTTCCTGTGTTACAGTTGTAGCCCCGTTTCCCCGGGTAAAGATAGCTACTGCGTCTGTTGTTCAGCTCCGGCGTAATTTAGTTGAATCACAGTTTGGTTGTGTTACACATAGCTGCGCACAAAAAAAAGCAGCATGGGTTTGTTTTCTCTGTTACCAAAGGGGTGTTTATTTTTAGCACTTTGGCTCCCTCTGTTGGTAACTGAGTCACATTACCGTCATAGCTCTTAAGGTGGAACAGGTGTGTTCCATTTGTTTGAGCTTGACGGTATAAATCACTTATTAGTTTTGTGTTGGTTCATTTTTTGTGGGTGTTTTTTGAGTTGGTTTTTGTGTGGGATTTTTTTTTTACACTATTAGTGTCTGGGGTCGTGACCCTGCAGTTCTGTCTGGAGCATAAAGAAGGACCCAAGTCACTTTATGTTAGTCTGTTAGTCTTTCTTTTTATTTCTTTTGGTTTCACCTCCCAGGGTTTGATGGGATGGTCCTCTGGGGGGTGATGGGGGGGTAATTGGGTTGTTGTTTTTTTTTTCTTTTTTCTTTTTTTTGTTTTTGTTTTGCCCTCTCTTCTCCTCTGGCTCCAGCCGTGTGAGCCGTCCGTGTCGGCGTTGCTGGAGTGGTGCAGTTTGGTTATGCTGGGCGTTTCCCAGGTAACCTCTGCACCCGGGAGGGGGAGGGGGGGTTTGGGGTATTTTTTTTTATTCCCTCTCTTCTCCTCTGGCTCCAGCCGTGTGAGCCGTCCGTGTCGGCGTTGCTGGAGTGGTGCAGTTTGGTTATGCTGGGCGTTTCCCAGGTAACCTCTGCACCCGGGAGGGGGAGGGGGGGTTTGGGTTTTTTTTTTTTATTCCCTCTCTTCTCCTCTGGCTCGAGCCGTGTGAGCCGTAGGTTGTCGGCGTTGCTGGAGTGGTGCAGTTTGGTTATGCTGGGCGTTTCCCAGGTAACCTCTGCACCTGGTAGGGGAGGGGGGGGTTTGGTGTGTTGTTTTTTTTTGTTGATTCCCTGTTCCACCTCCGGCTTCAGCGCGCCTTTGAGCCGTCTGCCATCGGCGTGGCTGAGGTTTGGGGCAGTGGAATATACCCGCAGCTGGTGGCTGGTTTGGAAGTCGGAGGGGTGGCGTCGTTTTGTGCCGTCTGCCATAACCGCTGTTCCACTCCTCCCGGTTGACTTCTGGGGTATAGTCATGGTTGGTGACGCTGGACGTGCTTCCAGTTTCCACTGCGCCGAGGGGGTGGGGCTGGGGTTGTTTTGTTTGTTTGTTCTTTTTTTTTCTCCTTTTGTTTTTCCCCCCAGTTTCCGCCCTCAGGGTGTGACGGTGATGTCCTCTGGGGGGGAAAAGGGCTGTGGGTCCATCTAGCCATAGACGGCCGGGGCTGGGTCCATTGGTCATGAGGGGGGGCGTCTCCTGGGGTTGATGGAACGGTCCTCTGGGAGGCGCTGGGAGCCCCCGTGGGTGACTTTGGATCCCAGAGGGACCTCGGCTGTGGTTATTACTCCTGGAGCTGGCGGGATGTCCTCTGGGGGGTGTTGGTCCCTACATGTCGTCGGGGGGGGTGGGGGGGGGTGTTAGCGTTTTTATTTGCAAGCTTGAGCTTGGGTTGTTTTTCTTTTCTCCTCTTCCCGGGGTTTGATGGAACGGTCTTCTGGGGAGGGGGGGGGGGGGTGGTGGTTTGGTTGTTTGTGTTTGTCTTTTTTGTTTTATGACTAATCAGACTGTAAACATAGTTGGACAAAGGCTGACCGCACAGGTACAAGAACTCCTGGCCACACCTGTGCTAATTGACTGACAGAAACAAAGGAAAAGATGCAGCCAGAGGAGAAGACATTAACCGTTCTGTTAGATGAAAATTCTGTTGGAAGATGAATGCAGATATGGTTTCCAGCCATGGTCCCTGGAGGGGGGTGTTTCTCCTGGGCCAGGTTTGTGTGGTCGCCGGGAGGCTTCCCGTGAGGGTGGGGTGCTGTTGTATGGCTGGGGGGGCCTGGCTGCCTTTTGTTTCTGTCTTCTGTGCTGTCTTTTGTTTTTCCTTCCAGGTGGCACGCATTTAGGACTGAGTGGCTGTGTGGCTGAATTATCAGGACCTCACCCTGATCACCTGAGGCTGATCAAGTGCAGCTCGTCAGGACTCACAGCTGTGGTGCATCTACACGGATTGGAGCATGGTGGCATTTAAGTCTGGAGTACACAGTGTGTATTTGCCAGAGACTCGACCTTGTGACCAGACGGGTGAGATCGTCGTCTTGAGAGCCATCTCATCATTATGGATGCAGAGAACGTCCAGGTTTGATGTCATGGTCTGTGAAAGAGGAGGGGGTGAGGTCTCATGCTCGTCAGCACACTTCCTGAGGTACGTTAGGTTTTGTGACTAACATTAGTACAGTCAGTAAATGTGGTGTCCTTCACACCTTATTATATTGAGCTGTTATGTTAGTCGTTTAATCAGCTTCCACTGCAGTTTGAGTATGTGAACAGGGTGTTCCATGCCTGCAGGGTGGGAAGCTGATTAGTAATTAAGCCAGGACGTGTTTGCTGTTTATGTACACCTTTGAGCGGTCTCTCTGTGTGTGGAGTGTGGACTCACATGATGATTTCTTCTTTCACAGACTCGGTTTGTCGCGGCCACCTGGGGGGTGTCGGCGGGATCCTTGGGTCCGAACTGTTTCTGGCTCCGGACCGTTTGTGCTGCTGGGAGCACACCGTCATCTCCACCTCGCCAGACCGCGCACTCATTTGTTGTATTTAGCACGCACTGTTATGTCATTAAATTTTGTTATCCTTTGTACCGTGCTCTGCTTATTTTATACTGGGTCCTTCAAACGCTGGTCGGTTCTCCGTCCTGCGTCCGACACATAACACCCTGCTTCTTATTCATGTCATTTCATGACTGTACGTCTGTGTCCAGGGGTCATCTACAGAGGAGCAGACGGATCATACTTGTATTGCCCAGTTGATAAGAGGGATTCAATAAAATGTGGTGTTTTTATATGGTGTGTGGTTGTATTTTTTAATACATCCATGTCCTTCTTGATATCAGGCATTTTCCCGCACCTTTTACAGGACAGCGATGGTAGCTCAGTGGTAACCTTTCTGGCTGGCAATCAGAGCATTTGGAAATTGCAGGTTCGAATCCCGTGGGTGGCATGCATTTTTTATTTTTTACAGCAGCTGTGCGATGTGGCTACATGTGCTGCAGGCGCTCGCACTGTGTTCCCGCATGCATGAAACTGTCGCAGCATGTATTTTTTTTTTCACATCGCACAGCTGCTCGTTCCCGCGTGCACAAAACCATCACAGCGGCATCGTTCATGCTTGCCCGTCAGCTCGATGTTTTCGTGGTTCGCCCATACGAGCTGTTCCACCGTGATTCACCCTGATTTGTACTTACTGGTACTCTGTGTGAAGGGGCCCTAAATGGTGACAGTCTGATGTGATCCACTTCACTTAACCTTTAAACAATTGGTTGTTTTATGAGGGATCAGTCTTAATTAACATAATGAGCAAAGCGTTGTTGTTTCCTTGTTGATGCCTTGTTATCATGACAAAAAGGAGAAAAAAACTTGTGTGATTCTGGATAATACGTTCATAGTCATCTTTTTATGAGCAAATTTGATTTAGTCGAACATGTCAAAGTGACAGCAAATGAAAGAATCAAATCTAAGATCCAAAACAAGCTTTGTAAGGAAGGTTAGGAGGATTTTTTTTTTCTTTGCAGGATAGGGAAACTGTATGAGATATTGTGACATCTGATCCTGGAGACTCAGAATACGCTGGAGGGATTATATATTCGGCCTGGCCTGGGAACATCATTAGCATCCATCATGAGTTAATGGAGTTTGATGGTGAGGTGCTGCAGAGGTTACCTGAATTAACCCTTTATGACCGGAGGATTTTAAGCAATTTCCACTGAAATGACATAATCAAATTTCAAAGCTTGTTTTAAATATATGATAAAGGAGTCATTTTAGTATTATTTCATTTGACACTAAAACTTTTAAAGTTTCAAAAAAATGAATTGAATAGGGGAAGTGATGGTCTTGTGGTTAAAGTGTTGAGCTTGAGACCAGAGGATCTTCGGTTCAAATCCCAGCCTAACCGGAAAATCACTAAAGCTGGGCATACACTGTACGATATTTTCAATCGTTGTACATGGCTCCAGCTCAAACTGTGCGACAAAACCGCAGGGGTTAAAAGTTCAGAGCGCACGATTCATGTTCTCTCACTGTACGGCCCGATGCTTTGATGCGAGCTGACTGCTCACATTGTACATTCAAAAACCACACGTCGGAAGCTTTTTTTCTTTTTAAAAAAAAATTATTTCATGCCTATCAGCGCGCACAGTGAGTGAAATCAGGTTGGGGGAGACTGAGCGCATATGCACGCGCGCGCACACACAGCAGACAGCAACATGTTTCACAAGAGTACGTTAAAAAAGAAAACATTCGTAACAGGTGTTGCTACTTACATTGTTGTATAAATAAACTATATTTCATACGAAGTCATACAGCTGTGCAAGCTGTAGCAACTTACTCCCTCATCTGTCGTAAATCCTGTTGTTGTCTGCTGTTTGTGTGTGTGTGTGTGTGCACGCGCGCGTGTGCATATACGTTCAGTCTCCCCCACCTGATTCCACTCACTGTGCACGCTGATAGGCATGACCTTTAATATGATATTAGGTTATTGCGAGGGAACGCAATAAAAAAAACACAAAACTTTACATGAGATCACTGTTTGCTCTCTCCGGTGTTTGCTCATGGACAGTGCGCAAGGTAATCAGCGCGTAGACGTTTGTAGTGCTGCTTCAACAGCGCGGAACCCTCACGAGTCACGACGGCCGACCAAAATATCAAACAGGTTTGATTTTCATGCGATCATACGATTCCCGATCGGGAGGTGGTCGTGAGATGTTAAACGCAGCTCGTTACTCCATGTAGACTGCACGATGCAGGACGCACGATTAAGCTGAAACTCGGCAGGATCCAAAAAATTCTCGCACGAGTGAAAAATCGGCTGAAAAAGGGCCAAAACTCACACAGTGTAAGCCCGCCTTAAGGGCCCTTGGGCAAAGTCCTTAATCCCCTAGTTGCTCTTGTTGTCTAGTGAGCGCCTTGCATGGCAGCATTGCAGTCTGAGCACAATGTTAACAAAAAATACACTTTCATTTCACAGTTATTATCATTGATAATATGTAAGTAGAGATCCTCTGATGCTGTTATACAGTGCATCCAGACAGTATTTACAGCGCTTCACTTTTTCCACATTTTGTTATGTTATAGTTTTATTCCAAAATGGATGAAATTAATTTTTTTCCAAACAATTCTACAACACCCCAAAATGACAATGTAAAAAAAAGTTTTTTTGTTTTTTTTGTTTTTTTGTTGTTTTTTTTCAGATTTTTGCCAATTTGCAAAAGTTTAAAAACTAACAAATCACACGTACATAAGTATTCACAGCCTTTGCCATGAAGTTCAAAATTGAGCTCAGGTGCATCCTGTTTCCACTGATCATCTTTGAGATGTTTCTACAGCTTAATTGGAGTCCACCTGGGGTAAATTCAGTTGATTGGACATGATTTGGAAAGACACACCTGTCTACTTAAGGTCCCACAGTTGACAGTGCATGTCAGAGCACAAACCCAGCATGAAGTCAAATGAATTGTCTGTAGACCTCTGAGACAGGATTGTCTCGAGGCACAAATCTGGGGAAGGGTACAGAAACATTTCTGCTGCTTCGAAGGTCCCAATGAGCACAGTGGCCTCCATCATTCATAAATGGCAGAAGTTCAGATCCACTAGGACTCTTCCTAGAGCTTGCTGCTCATCTAAACTGAGCGATCGGGGGAGAAGGGCCTTAGTCAGGGAGGTGACCAAGAACCTGATGGTCACTCTGTCAGAGCTCCAGCATTCTTCTGTGGAGAGCGGAGACCCTTCCAGAAGGACAATCATCTCTGCACCAATCCACTAATCAGGTGGTCAGATGGAAGTCGCTCTTTAATAAAAGGCACATGACTGCAGGCCTGGAGTTTGCCAAAAGGAAGGACTGAAGGACTCTCAAACCATGGAAAACAAAATTCTCTGGTCTGATGAGACAGAGATTGAACTCTTTGGCGTGAATGCCAGGTGTCATGTTTGGAGGAAACCAGGCATCATCCCTACAGTGAAGCACGGTGGTGGCAGCATCAGATGTTTTTCAGCAGCAGGAACTGGGAGACTAGTCAGGATTGAAGGAGAGATGAATGCAGCAATATACAGAGACATCCTGGATGAAAACCTGCTCCAGAGCGCTCTTGACCTCAGACTGGGGCAATGGCTCATCTTTCAGCAGGACAATGACCTTAAGCACACAGCCAAGATATCAAAGGAGTGGCTTCAGGACAACTCTGTGAATGTCCTTGAGTGGCCCAGCCAGAGCCCAGACCTGAATCCAATTAAACATCTGAGATCTGCGAGAGAGAGAGAGAGAGAGAGAGAGATCTGAAAATGGCTGTGCACCGACGCTTCCCATCCAACCTGATGGAGCTTGAGAGGTGCTGCAAAGAGGAATGGGAAAAACTGCCAAAGATAGGTGAGCCAAACTTGTGGCATCATATTCATGGACAATTGAGGCTGTAATTGCTGCTAAAGTTGCATCAACAAAGTAATGAGGAAAGGCTGTGAATGCTTATGTACATTTGGTTTCTTTTGGATTTTTTTAATCATCCATTTCCATCCATCCATTTCTTCCCCTTTATCCGGAGTCAGGTTGCGGGGGCAGCAGCTCAAGCAAAGCCGCCCAGACCTCCCGATCCACACACACCTCCCCCAGCTCCTCCGGGTGAATCCCAAGGCGTTCCCAAGCCAGCCGAGAGATGTAGTCCCTCCAGTGTGTCCTGGGTCTTCCCCGGGGCCTCCTCCCAATGGGACGTGCCCGGAACACCTCTCCAGCGAGGTGTCCAGGGGGCATCTGGAAAAGATGCCCGAGCCACCTCAACTGACTCCTTTCGATGTGCAGGAGCAGCGGCTCGACTCCGAGCTCCTCCCGAGTGACCGAGCTCCTCACCCTATCTCTAAGGGAGCGTCCAGCCACCCTGCGGAGGAAACTCATCTCGGCCACTTGTACTCGTGATCTCGTTCTTTCGGTCATGAGCCAAATCTCATGACCATAGGTGAGGATCGGAACGTAGATCGATCGGTAAATTGGGAGTTTTGCCCCCCTACTCAGCTCTCTCTTCACCACAACGGTCCGATACAGCGACCGCATCACTGCAGATGCTGCACCGATCCGTCTATCGATCTCTATCGATCTGGGGTATTGTGTGTAGAATTCTTAGGACAAAATGATTTTCATCCATTTTGAAATAAGGCTGTAACTTAACAAAATGTGGAAAAAGAGAAGTCCTGTGAATACTTTCCTGATCCTTTGTATTTCTGGCCTGGTGGGGGTTCTTGTTAGTGTGGCTGCCTTATAAGAGAACCCTGAACATCTTATTGTGACTGATGTTTTTCCCAGATGCAGGGAAGTCTTTCTTAAAAGAAGGTTAGGGACCTGAGTATTGAGCAAAGGGTGTGAATACTTGGAGGTGATTTCACTGATGAACTCATCCCATCTACTCAAAGTGATGGTAATCAGTGAACTCACCTGCTGCACTCAGTGGCTGCAAAGAAAGGCCCGAAGCACCCTGTCTTGAGAGAGTTATTTTAAAATGTTGTGGCTCTACTATCCGAACACCACTGTACCTATTACCAGCCAGGCCCGACTCTTTCATCGGATTTCATCAGTTTAAGTAATCCTGCTACAAAACAAACAAATATGTGATGACACTGACTGAGGTAATTAGTGTAGCCCAAAGGTGCATAAAAAAGCAAGAAAACAAATGACCTACATACAGTATGAGAAGTTAATATTCCTGCTTCAGACACATTCTGACATCAGACTGTACAGCATCTCTTCTTCATGACCCGGACCTGGAGGAATTTATTATTTAGTGCCTTTGTCAGGGATCTGCAGAAAGGTCATCTAAACACATGTGCACACACAAGAACACATGCACATATGAAGGATTATGCAGTGTTTTTCTCCTCATCCTTTTTGGAAGATGAACAAACTCTATTAAAGGGGTTATTACACCATAATCTTTATCAGCAGATTAATATAATTCATCAGGCATTTTAAAAAAGTTATTAAATGTTCTAGCCAAAAATACCCCTGCAGAAATTGTAATTATGAATCTTAAAAACAGAAAACTCTCAGAAGACTAATAAGAGCCATTTAAGGCACACGTTGTTCATGAAAATGTCTTACATGAATACTCAGAATTGTGTAATTTTTGAGGATGTTTAGCATGAATCCCTGATCATGTGTGATAAGCAAATATGCATTAAAAACAATTTTGCACATAATGACCCTTTAAGACAACACACACAGTAAAAGCTTGAATTTGGCTGGCCATTTTGGTTGCAAACACGCAGTGTATACAGCACAACTATCATACATGTTATGCTACCAAAACCTTTTCTCCAAACCATAAAACTGAACTGATGAAGTTATAAAATTGCTCCCGGTGTGTAGTGAGCGCCTTGTATGGCAGCACCCTGACATCTGGGTGAATGTGAGGCATAACTGTAAAGCGCTTTGAGCATCTGATGCAGATGGAAAAGCGCTATATAAATGCAGTCCATTTACAATTTATCATTTACCATAAAAGGGTGAGGTTTCCTGAGTTCTCTTAGTTTCATTTGGGTTCATTTCATTCTGATACACTGTTGAACTCACTCACTCACTCACTCATCTTCAAATGCTTATCCAGGATCGGGTCGTGGGGCCAACAACTCCAGCAGGGGACCCCAAACTTCCCTTTCCCGGGACACATTAACCTCTCTCTGGGGGATACCAAGGTGTTCCCAGGCCAGTGTCGAGATATAATCTCTCCATGTTGTCCTGGGTCTTCCTGAGGTCTCTTCTTAGTTAGCCATACCTGGAACACCTCCCTAGTGAGGCACCCTGGAGGCATTCTTACCACGTGCCCGCACCACCTAAGCTGGCTCCTTTCAACATGAAGGAGCAATGGCTCTACTCCAAGTTCCTCACAGATGACTGAGCTTCTCACCTTATCTGTAAGGGAGACATCAGCCACCCTCCTGAGGAAACCCTATTTTGGCTGCTTGTATCCGCAGTCTAGTTTTTTCAGTTATGACCCAACCCCCATGACCATAGGTGAGAGTAGGAACGAAGATTGACCAGTAGATGAAGAGCTTTGCGTTTTGGCTCAGTCACAACATTACGGTACAGTTAATGCAATACTTTCCCTGCTGCGCTGTTTTTCCAGCCAATCTCATGCTCCATTGTCCCCTCACTCATGAATAAGACCCCAAGGTACTTGAACTCCTTCATTTGGGGCAAGACCTCATTCCCTACCCGGAGTAGGCATCGGTTTCCTGCTGAGAACCATGGCATTCGAGGGTTGCCGCCCCTTGAGGCACCTAAGACCTTCAGGACACTGCAGCTTCAGAAATGGATGCTTTGAACATTGCCCATTCTGGTTCAGTGCTCCCCAGCCTCTACAGGGATGTTAGATATGATCTGCCAGAGGTGTGAGTTGAAGATCTGTCAGACAGTGGGCTCCTCCAGACATTGATAGTTCACCTGCACTATCCATTTGGGCTTACCAGATCTTTCCAAAGTCCTCTCCACCCTCTGATCCAACTCACCACTAGATGGTGATCAGTTGACAGCTCTGCCCCTCTTTTCACCCGAGTGTCCAAAACATGCGGCCTCAGATCAGATGATACATTCAGAAAATCAATCATTGACCGTTGATGTAGGCTGCTCTGGTGCCATGTACACTTATGAGCATCTTTATGTTTGAACATGTGTCCAATAACAAACGACCACTTGGGTTTAGATCAGGGAGGCTGTTCCTCCTAATCATCTGTCATCTGTCATTGCCTACATGTGTGTTGATGTCCCCCAGCAGAAGAATGGAGGCCCATAGAAGACTCCCTTCAGGGACTCCAAGAAGGCCGAATACGCCAAACTGCTCTTTGGTGCATACGCATAAACAACAGTCAGAATTCCCCCGCCAGCTGAAAGTGCTGGGAGGCGACCCTCTCATCTACTAGGATAAACTCCAATGTAGCGGTGCTCAGCTGGGGACTCGTGAGTATCCCCACACCCACCTGGCGCCTCACACCCTGGGCAACTCCAGAGAAGAATAAGGTCCAACCCCTGTCAAGGAGAGTGGTTTCGGAGCTGAGGCTGTGCGTGGAGGCGAAACCCACCTGATCTAACTGGTAGCGCTGTTTAATCAGTTTCCAACATTACAGTGCAGCCGAATGTGGGTCTTTGTCAAGGCTTCATGACAGCACACGACTGCACCATCAAGATTTTTGTCAGCCCACACCTCATATTTATTTACACAAAACACCAGGAATAACACAGCTTAAGAAAAACGTGACCGTCTTGCTATGGTACCGTTGGTACCAAAACCACTCACTAAATGATTAGTGGGTTTGATGAGTGCCGAAGTTTCCTCAACCGAAAATATCAGCTCCCGAATCATTTGAGCAGGTGCCACATCTCCTCCACGTGAATGTGGAGGAAGAAGGCTTTTCTGTGTTATGATTTAGAAAACAAATGGCTGCAAGTAATCTATATTTTAACAAGTGAGGTCTGGAAGTCTTTCCTCTCAGGATTTTTGTTCGTCATCTTTGATTTGATGACAAGCTGTTTTTCCTGCTTTGGTTCAAAACATAAAACACCTGCGTGAGGTTTGAAACATTGCCTCAGTCAGCTGTCAGTGCAGTCGTGGAGGTCAAAGCAGAGAAGGTGATTTTCCTAAAGGCAGCAACTGTCTGTATGTGTGGCCACGAGCGTGTGCGTGTACATGCTCCTGCGTGCACGTACGTGTATTCATGTGTGTGGTTGCCTCACTGTATGCTTGCTGGGAGTTACAGAAGTTGATGACTTGTATGGAAAAGAATGTCTTGCCTTTCCTGTAAGAATGGATCCATCACAACACTGTGACCCGCATAACTTGAAATGAGCCCTGTTCATGTGACTGAGTATGCTTTGCAAAGCTTTTTTTAAAGAGCCGGTACACCTTTAATAGTTTCACACAATTTTACCATAGAAACTTTACATCATTTATAGTTTGAGTGCATGAGTGTGACACTACATTCTCTATGTTGGTGGAGTTTCCCTTTTCCTTTGGAGGCATACATACAGACTACAGACTTCTGCTGAAGCCTTTTTGTTTTTTTCCTCAGCTGTTATTGATCCTTGTCTCTTCTGGGAGGAGGTGTATGGATCGCCTCAGTTAATGTGGTTCCTGTCTGTCTGTGGACAGTTTAAAGCCGGCCACTCACAACACCATGATGTATGGTTTGCTTGGCTTGTAGTTGTGTTACAGCGTGTTCAGCACCTCCATTCTGATCATGCATCTTGGTGAGATCAGACTGCAACACAGCTTTTCATTTATCCTCAGTAGTTCTGCATTGCAACATTTCTCGTATTGCAACATAATGTGCATTGCATTGTGTTATATCGATGTTAATGGTACAAGTGGAGACTCATAGAGAGCCGCACACAGATGGACACATTTGCAACAGGAGCAAGTCTTTGAGCATGCACTGGTGCTGTGCTTCATCACATCCTCAACGCCACGGACTTGCCTTGGGTCTGGGGTGGCAACCACCCAGGCAGACAAATGGTCCATTTCCACATCTCTAAAACAGCCATCTATCTGCCACAGCCAGGTGAAGTGTGGGCATCCCCTTGGCCCTCTTCAGCTACTGGACTAAATAATTGTATATTTTGTGTACACAGTAGAATTTCTCTCTCTCACACACATGCACACAAGTAGTATGGTGTTCTGCATCCGAGAGAACCTGTGTGACACTGCGCACAGTACACAGCTCCTGCTCAACCTTCACTGTGTGGGTAAAGATGCACACTGTAATGTGGGTGCAGTGATCTGCGGTTCTACTGAAATATGTTTCTGCATTACTTTGATTCAGAACTATGTTTTGTTAATAAGTCCCAACTGCTTTGTATGTAATGTGTGGCAGGTTTAATCACAGAGTTTTGTTGTGGATATATATTTAGGCACTGGTAACAAGTGATTAGTTTTTGGAGATGAACTGGGGCCTGTCAGATCCCGCTTTTTAGATACACGGCACACGCTCACCCTCCGATGAGTGTGTTTGTGTAAAAACCAGCTCTCTGGGGTCCGACCTTCGTGTCTCCACGGGTATTACCCGGCAGGGCTGCACAAAGGCTGTTCAAGCTGGTGGCGAGGAGATTCGTCTAGCTGCTCACTGCCTCCATCCGGACGTCCACCCCGCTGAAGCTGATCTCACACCCCGGTCGAATAGCCTTCTCAGGAACCAGGATACGAACCGGCCACGCCCGTTAACAGCAGCTCTCCTCTTGTGGATCAGGGCTCTTGGAATGTTGCTAGATATTGAATTTAGTGACTCGTACAGCGAGCCCCCAGGATGTGTTATTTTCATTAAAAAACCAGACTAACCTTTTAGAGCCTTTTTGATGTTGTACACCCAATAAACTTTAACTTTTACACCTTAAGAAGCATCAATAATCCAATGTCCGAGCCTTAACACTTTAACTGCATGCTTGGAAATTTATTGCAGGTTTTGCAAGTGCCAATAACATAATCAACATACATTATATGGTGATAATTTCACAACAGTAATTCAGGTATAATTAGAATAATGATTGGCAGAGATTTTTGCTTTTAATTCAATAATTCTGACTGATCTTACTTTGACTGGGACTGGATTGACTTCTTAACAATTTTTTCTAGGAGTGAGGGAAGGAGGTTTTTGATATTAGGGTCCCCAGCTCGATGAACTTGATTTCCTCTTCATCAGCTATTAATTGTTAGCTGACCACGATCCTTGTGTGATGTTGTAATCCTTCAGGAAGTTAATCCACATAAGAATTTATTCCGTCTTCAATCAACCAAAAGTTGATCTAATCCATTCTGGTATGCGATGATGTTCCTTGAGAGAGAAATCGTTGAACATTCCCCACTCAGACTTAAGGCCAGTGGTTACTCTCCGTTGTTCTGCTAGGCCGACTGGACGGCCTGAGCGGGAGTTGAAATCTCTCTCAAATGATCTTCTATGGCTCCAGTCCTCTCACTCCACGATTCCAATTGCTGCTCACAAGATGGTCAAGTCTTGTGATCTCCTCGTAGCAGGGGAGTAGTGGCAACAGCACCTCTCCCTGGAAGAATAACCCCGTTTTCTGGTGTTTCACAGTTTATATATGTGCTTGACTCTTCTTGTCCTCAGATCATCTTGGTTACCATGGGGACGCTGTTGACTCAAAACCTCCTCCCTTCTCCTTCTACTTTTACTGGAAATCCCCGCAGCCCCTACCAGTAACGTATTTCTCAAGTTCCTCTTTTCTGTTAACACTTCAGCTTTTCTGAGAATTCATTCTTTTAAATCATTTCTTTAGAATCACATCAATCATATTCAATCATTTCATTACAACTCTCTTTCACATAAAAACAATTCATATGATCATATACAAACATTTTCATTCCTTATTATTCATTTAATTTTTACCAACATCTTAATCATTTGATCAGTTGTTTAACATCAGCTTTTCTTGCCCCACTTGCAACATCTTCTTCACTTCCTCTTTTTCTCTGACTCTGCACTCTTTATGAAAAACAACTCATATAATCATTCATTTCACTTATTTGTAACATACTTTTTCTAATCAACTCTTAATTTTAACACGTTAATACTTCATTTGATCATACTTGTCATGTTAGAATCATTCATAGACATATTCCCTCGTCTTCACCACCGAGTTCATTCCGTGGGCCTCCCCATTTACAATGGAAAAGTCCGGTATGACCTCACTTACTCCTGCAAGGTACCAAACACCGTGCAGTTTAATCCAGCAGCATGTATATTAATTCCATGGCACGTATTATATTCCAAGATGAAAACAAGCTGAAAGCAAGCTTAAAGTCATCTTTCCTGACACCCCCTCCATGACTTGAAGCTCCGCCGATCTCTCTATACTTCCATAAAAACATCCTCGTCGCCGTCGACAAGATGAAGGGTGAGCACTTCTTTTTCATCCACCATTGGAGACAGAACAGGAGGAGCTGGAGTTGAACGACCCTCATCCAGCACCACGTACTCCTCTCCGCCCACCTGCAGATTGCCGTCGCCGTCAGAAGGCTGCTCGTCCAGTAGTGGTGATTGTGATGGTAATCCCAATGGAGACGGATTTGCCTCATATTCCTGAGATGATAATCCGTCAGGGAACGATGGTGCGCATGGTGAAGTGGGGGTGACGGGTGTATAACACGATGTGACTGGTGTAGATGGATGTGGTGATGTATCCTTTGTTTGAGGTGAAGCTTCAGCGAGAATATCCTCAGGCTCGGGCTGTTGAAGGTGTTCGTCCAGGAACACTTGCGTGAGGGCCTCCAAACACCAGTTCATATCCTCGGTTTGCACCCCAACCTCCGCAGAGCGCTGTGGAGATGAACGTGGAACTGGTGGTAATGAAGGACCAATGGCTACGATCCGGCCATCGGCAAGATGAGCTGTGGAGAATCTTATTCCCGTAGGATACATCCACATTTTGGTAAACACGGGGCAATACATATATCCCTCTGGAGACACTATAGTGTCAGCTCGTATTTGATCAATCAAGAGAGAATGCCAGATCATGTCTGCCTCGATCTCAATTTTTAAGTATGCTGCTGTTGGTACCTGGGGCAGAAAAGAAGTATCCTTCCGTCCCGTTATTCCCCGTGCCACTTGAACAGGGAAGTTGTTGCCGTAACACGTCGGGCACCACAGAGTCGGTGTTTTCTCCCAGAAGTACAGCGCTTGTTCCAGGGTGGCTTGACAATGAATACATCTTATATCCCCCCTATAGTGTAAGACGAAACATTAGTCTTTTAACTAGTATATTGCAAGCAAGCAAAAGTGTTCGTCGGGATTATTCAGATGTACGCCAGAGTCGCCTCATGATCACCGTAGGAGAGTGGGACTGTGGTGACGTTGTCATTCCCGCTGTAGCTGAAGGAGCCGTACGCGGGAAGCAAGCATCATAGGTCGTAAACCATAACAGCAGGAGTAGTTGACTAACCATGGACAGCCAGTATAAAGCTGATAACATTCCCCATCCTAAGGCCCAAATTATGATAAGTCCAAGTTTGTAGAGCCAGGGTTTCCTGCGTTGTATGGCTCCAGTTAACGTAGCTATGTACGCCAATAGGGTCAAGGCCATCACAGCTTCACACACAATGTCAGCTATCACTGCCGGGGCGTAAAAGATTGCTGTCATATCTATCACCATCCAAATTGTAATTGATGTGTACTGCCATATTCCCCAACAGTCAAACTGGAGAGTAAAGCGACCGAGGACGTGAGTTATGAATAAAGACAACCCTAAGTCACTCTGACCGTAGTGCAGATTGATGATTGCCAATCTGACACATCCATGTAGTAGCGTTACTATTCGCAGTGGTTGTCGTAAGTCCCAACGGCCGACACAGCAGTATAGCAGCCATATTAACAGTAGTGCAATAAACTCCACTCTACTCACTTTGAAGATGGTGTCATTTATGCCGCCAGTATTGTTGGACATTGTGCTCTCTTATTCTTTTTACTTATCTCCTTAAGTTTGTACGCTGTTATGTAGATGCTTCTTCTTCCTTCACTCCCCCAAGTTAGAATGAACAGGGCGTGTCTCGGCGTCGGGCTTTGTAGGCTTCATCGCTCCTCCCGTAACGGAGGAGGGGCTCCATATCACTGCGTTGTGTGCTCCTCCCACACAAGCGCAGGGCGGCTGCGAAACTTCCTTTTAACAAAACATATCCAATCACTGCAGCAATAATAAGTCCTATTATGATTAACAGATAGGGCCAAAGATATCCAAACAAATGTCCAATCCAACCAGTCACCACTTCGAGACCTTCTTTAATGACTTCTCCGGTCTTCTCCGGAAAGTGGTGATGATTCCTCCAGCTATTATTTGCGTTCTTTCCCACCAAGAACATTCATGCCGACCTCTTCCTTTTCCACAGCTCAACCAATGTTCTGCAGGCGATTCACATGTACCATTATTGTAAATCCGATTGGGTCCCAACCATTCGTAACCGACAACTTCTCGTCCTTCGCATAGACTTCTCTTGAAGGCATATCCTTCCTCAAGCATTATCAAAGCATCACCAACAAATGGCACTATGTGGGACCACGTAGTAAGGACGTGGTCCTTACTACGTCTAACTCCTTCCTGCCATGCTTGAAGGGTCCCTTTAATGGTTGGAATCTGTAACAACTGTGTACAGTTATATACCCATCTTAGCCAATTCCCTGTCTTAATTTGGTCTATGGGACATCGGGGGGATTTACCAGAACCTTCAGCCAAATTATTATGGTATTCTGTCTCATGTAAGCTTTCATAAATTCTATTTGCCACGCATTGATCAATTTTGCTAAAATCTTCCTGAGGTACTGACCTTAGCTCATCAGGCTTTGGTAGTTTTTGCACATAGAATTTTGCTTTATGTGGACCCCGCAAACTATGCCCAGTCCACATGTATCCCTTTGGAAAATTCCCCTCAAAATGTAGGCCTCATGTACAAAGAATTGCATGGATTTCCTGCTGAAAAACGGCTTACACTAAAACCCAGAAACTGACGTAAGCACAAAAATATCCAGACGTATCAAAGTGTGCATACACATGGATCTAAGCACGTTCCGTGGAATTGAGCGCACATGCAGATGTACCAAACTCCTCCCTCTCCATTCCCCTATTTAAATATGCAAGTCCATGTAAATAGGCACTGGGAAGTGGGGTTCCCCTCTGTTCGTTCATTCCACATGAACACAGAAAAAAATTATAATCCAATTACATATTTTTCCGCAAATCTGATTGGTTAATCGTATGACATATCAGGCGTATAAATATCTGTGGAACAGTGCCAAAGATGTATTACTCCATGCCCAGACCAGTGTTCTGTTGAGATGTCATTAGTTGAATGTCATTCCTGTCCTCCGCGCGCAACAGTGCATGCACACACAACAACGCAAGCGCACGCAACTGCACATGTGCAGTATTGTCAGGACGCGGAACTGTTGAGATGCACAATTTGTCAATGTGCCAGCTGTGTGCTGCTAGCTGTTAGCTCAGAGTGAGAGAAAGTTGTGTGCCGCCACCGCCAAAATGGGTGAATTTAAGCTACTGTATGAAAGTATTGATGTGGATTCTGATACGGAATTACCATTTCACGCTTGATGGATTTGATGGATTTTCACATTTGATGGATTACTCCTCTCTCTGACTGCTGTTGGAGAGATGCTCACTGTGTCACGGTAAGCCTCGCTGACCGAATTACCTACAGAAAAATAAATCGTGCAAACGATGGAATCGGATTAGAATGGGAATAACCCCCTTGTGTCTGATGATGTACGGTCGAACATATCCGTTTTACTGGTGACGCGTTAGCAGAGCCGGTAAAGCTGTATGTTTGACCGTATAACCCAGCCTGAACGTCCACCCATCATCAGATACAACAGGGTTATTCCCTAATTATACACAGTGTAAGCTACAGATGACTAGAAATGACGCAGAGACATGCAACAATAGTTTATTTAGTTCTCTGTCAAATGGAATAAACATGAAAAGGAAATAAAGTTTGTAGGAGCACGTGTGTGAGGCCATAAATGCTGTGGGCTCAGAGCAGCGCATACACTGAAGTAAGAAAAAAATGAGGTGCGCCACAGCTGACAGTGCGTGGCATTCACAACTTTACACATGCATTTATTCACAAATACTGAACATAGGGAGACAATCGGGGCCTGTTGAGAAGCTCTGCAGCTCTAGTTTCACCATCAAGAAAAACAAAAAGACAATAATAATAACAAAAAACATATTTGAATGCACACATGCCCAAATGTGCCTGCCCTGGTTTTCATTCAGAACAATTATACAAATAAACTATTTCCTTTTTAAGCAGCCACCCATCATGCACCGTACCAGCCCCCAGCCTGCTCCAAGCCAAACCCAATTCATTTGCGCATCACATACGGGTTGTACATTGATGGAATGAAATTGTTTCCTAGTAACAAAAACAAATTCATCATGTGACGGCGCCTTTATAGTAATGTGTGCACAGTCAATAGCTCCGATTGCATTAGGGAAACTGGCTCTCGCTGCAAATTGCACTTTAATGTTGGAGTGTAGTGTACCTAGATGACATTTGGATGATTGCGTTCCACACAGTTGGCATGGCTTGGGTCAAGGTTGACTGGCACACTCCTGACTGATTGGCGAGCTCCCTTCCTGTTGCTAGGAAGCCCAGTGTGGTCAGCTGTGTGGGCACAGACAACCCCTGGCTTGTCAGTGTGGTACAGGCTAGGGCTGGCCGCAGTTCTGTGCACAACTCCCATAATGGTAGCTTTGGTAATCGGAATTGACTTATGAGCCAATTATTGTCATTTGCAAGTAAATCTTCACGTTCCCAGAATACAGGCTCACTTTGGAATACATGCACCATTCAGAAGGTCTTCTAAAATTGCAAATGCATTAATGCCATTTTCCTCATCACTTTGTGCATGCTTTTATGTCCATATAATTGCAAACATGTGGGTGTGTTAATTGTTCATAAGTGTGTCTCTGGTGTGCACATCACTCTGATAGTAAGTCCCTTCGGCTGCTCCCTTGTTTGCACTCGGGGTCGCCACAGCAAATCCAAGGTGGATTTGGCACCTTGGCACAGGCACGCCGGATGCCCTTCCTGACGCAACTCCACATTACATGGAGAAATGTGGCAGGGGTGGGATTTGAACCCAGAACCTTCCGAACTGAAACCAAGCGCATTAACCACTTGGCCACCACCCCTGCTCGTGCACATCACTCTGATGACTTCTTGTTTTCACACTATCCGTTTCCCATCATCAGCTCTACTTGTTGGTAGTGGAACAATAGCTGTACAAATGGGTGTACGCCGGCCATGACTTTGATGTGGAGCACTACACATTTCCACCGTCATTTCACTTTTGATGCATCTGAACATTAGCATGGAGATGGACATATGCCATGTTTTTGTGCA
Organism: Thalassophryne amazonica; assembly: GCF_902500255.1. Classification (NCBI taxonomy): domain Eukaryota; kingdom Metazoa; phylum Chordata; class Actinopteri; order Batrachoidiformes; family Batrachoididae; genus Thalassophryne; species Thalassophryne amazonica. Next base: position 99,928,101 of record NC_047109.1, read on the forward strand.
TACGCAGCCTTTGTACAAGGGGCCCCTTGTCTTTTTTTTGTTTGAAGCAATCTTTATCTCTGGTGGTAGAAATTAATGTAAAGGCGCTGCATGTGTCAGTCTACATTCAAGATCTGTTGTAATAATTAGAACAAGATTGTAATTGCCTCTTAAAATTATAAAAAGGTTTGTTTTCAACATTTTGGGTTTTTTTTTGTTTGTTTTTTTTTTGGTATGTCTGTTCCACCACCATCTATATAATATAGAATGTGAGTGCAAATACAGAAAGGACCAAATTGTACAACTGACACAAAGCAGCCAAGCGCAGGTGCGCCTTGTGTCCAGCATACAGTGAACTTATGTTGACCAAAGTGTCACTCTTACCTGTGATGAGTAACATTAGAAAATGCAGATTGTCCAAAGTTGCAGTTGCCTCTGGACAGAGAAATGTGGAGATGGTCTGGGAGTTTTGTTGAATTTCACGGTTTCAAGGTTTACTTGTTTCATCTGTTGAGGATTCAGAGCAGAGTGCATTTTAACATCTAACAATGTAGAAGTGAAATCTGTGTTTGGCGTTTATGTGAATAATGGTTTATTCACAGTCAGACTCGTGTAGCGAGTGAAAATTCTTTTGCCACAGTAGAATACAGGCTATGGAAAATAAATGTCTTTTCATTCAGTTTTGATTATGCTGTAAGCAAACATTTTACTGTAGATTAGTTAATTTGGCTTCTTATTTAAGTAAAATATCCTGAATGAGTTCAAATCTAAAATTAAAGCTTGGCAGTATTTGGTCTGTTATTCATTTTATGCATCTGCAAATGCAAGTAAACTATGCAGGAATGGGCACATTCTGATGGGTTTCCTTTTATTCTAAACAGGAAGTGCTTGGTATTCATGACTATTCCACAAAGGCCAAGTCTATGTACACTGAGCCTCGTGATGATCTTTAGTTTTCAAAGAAGAAATCATTTGAGTATGCAGTTTCATCCATATCTTCTTTCCTGCCTTGCTACCTGACTCTAAATTGGCATTTAAAAAGCACTGTGACTTTTCTGCAAGCAAACGTGAGATATTTGTCATCTTAACAGGAATCGTGTGGTATTCATGTATAAACAAAATGTATAATACATCACAACTTGCTGTGATTTTCATTTCTTTTGCTGTCCTTCTGTGGAGTGATGAGTAATTAATATTGCCTTATGAGTTCATTTCAAAAACAGCAGCAGTGTTTCGCAGCGTGACATTTTAAAAACTCTTATTAAGCAGTACTGAGACACTATTAATTAAGCATGGACATGACTTGGTTAGAGCATTTTAATTTTAATTTAATCTTTGTTTTACTAGGTTAGTCCCATTGCGATCAAGATCTCTTTTACAAGGGAGAACTGGAGAATGATATAGTTTCCAATTCTCCTAACCTGCATATCTTTAAATGCATTAAAACACCTTGCAATGAGTAAGCAAGATGTTCCAAGGTTGTAAGTTTTTGATATTTATGTTTCTTGAAATTAAAATGATTTTTTTTTTCATGGTTATCAGCAGCTTCAGTACCTTCGTCAGCAAGGAAATGTTTCCTGACCTTGACTTCATGGACAGTGCTGTGATCTTTGCGGAATCAATGAATACCCTGATTGTAGCGCTTGACAATTTCATTAGTCTGGGGTGTCTGGGGTCCTGATTGCCCTGGTTAAAGACTAAGTTCAATGCTTTAAATTATGTGTCTGTGATTCCTCTGCCTTTGCGGTCAAGAGACACAGTTGAAGAACTTGCGGAGTTATGAGGCCACTGGACAGAGGTATTTCGTGATGATAGTACCTTTGCAATTATAAAGGTCCAATTGTTTATGGTCCTGGAGTTGCCTGTCTTACTATATGGTTGTGAGACTTGGACACTTACCAGTGACCTAAAGTGGCAGCTCGTTGTCTTTAGTACTAGGTCTTTTTGGAGGGTCCTTGAGTAGTGCTGGAATGACTTTGTGGAAGAATGCTTACATAAGAGGATGAGTATCACTTGCATTGCAAAGGAACGTCAGCTATGACATTTTGGCCATGTGGAGCATTTTTCTGGACATAATCAACACAGAGGTACCTCAGGGATGGGGACCCCAGCAATTGGAAAAGCCAAGCAAATGAAGTAAGCACTGCATTTCTATAGCACTTTTTCTATCTGGCAGATGCACAAAGTGCTTTACAAAGGTGCCTCACATTTACTCTGTTTTCTGGATTTGGCACTTTTTGCATGTTGAAATAAAATGTCCACTGTTCCAAAGCTTTAGTCATATTTTTCACAATTTAGTAACATGAATACATCTGTCGTGACAACATATTGATAATATGTACCGCATGGAGGACATGGCACAGGGTGCAGTCATAGTATGCTTACTTTGCCACAAAGAAGATCTGACGCTCAAAACCCACCTGTCCCATAATTTCCTTTTATGTCTTGGAGTTTCACCAGGAGGTGTAAAACCTGTGTTAAGTCAACATGCTGATCCATACTGGATCTGCCGTGGCGACCCCGAGCAAAATGGAAGCAACCAAAAGAATCTTTACCACTGTGTAGAGGAGTTAACATGCTGCAGATTTTTTTCTTTTTGCTCATCTTTACATGGGATGATGTGCCTGATCCTGCGCCAGCTACCGACTCAGCCATTTTTCCTTCAGACAAATGAAATTGGTTTTTGTAAAGGTTTTTACACCTGGTTGTCTTTCCTTATGCTCACCCTCTGTATTTAACTGAAATTGGAACCAGCAAGCCTTTCTATGTTGGTGTTCACTCTTTTTATTAACCAATATGTGAACTTATAAGTAATCATTAAAATTACTTTAATTGTATTGGCATGTTGTTAATTTATTGTATATGGTTTTGTTTTTCTTTTGCAGTTCTGCTGCACAATGCAATCCCTTTTGTTGGATTTGGATTCCTGGACAACTGCATCATGATTGTTGCTGTAAGTTTGTCAGCTTCACACAGTCACGTGGTCATGTGCCATTTATTGTGTAAAATGATTATAATTCCTTTCCACCGGGGTCTCTCCTGTGCTGAAAAGCAAGTGGAGTATATACTCATGACGGTGCACAGACAGTACTTTAACCGGAATCAAATAACTGTTATTTAATTTAATGTACTCTCCCTCCCTGTCTTATCCTTCTTTGTCTTCTGTGTCTCCTCCATTCATATTTTAGTGTGTGTGTGCATGTGTCTTTTTTGTTGTTGTTGTTGTCTTTGACATTTTCTAACAGACTATCTCCTCACTTTCTCTGTTTTTGCGTCTGTTTCTGTTTGTGTGTCTTTCTATTTCTGTTTGCTTTTTAATATTCCATACACTATTTATTTAGCTGCCATAATTCTATCCATTTAGCATTTGATAAATTGTTCAATATAATCAGTACAGAGGAAGTTAATTAAATCTAAATGCAGTGGAACTGGATTAGACTCACTGCAGGAGTAGACTGAACTGGAACTCCATTCTTTAACTTCATTTACGGCAATGATGAATTCTTAAGGATCACCTGTAGAAAAAAGACACAATATTATTGTTTGCAAGACAACAAAGAGAAAAACTTAATGAAATGAAAGTCACAGTACAGGGAGAAAGTTAAAATATGTCAACATTATACTAAATTTTTTTTCTGTTTTTGCTCTTTGTAAAGCCAAAGGCGTAATGGTAAAAAGTGATATCTAGACATAAACATGTTTTTGATTTAGATTCACCTTGTGAATAGTATTTATTAAGACTTTGTGTGCATATATAGAATATACTGTAAGGCTTGGCGTTTTAAATTCAGTATTGGCATTGGAATATACTAAGTCATGCACCCTGATGATACCACTTTGCTCTTCAAAATTTGAGACTTCAGTTGGAATGTTACCTATGTTCAGCATACAGCATGATCCTGCACCAACTAAGTGGATGCAGATCTGAAATTTGTCATATAAGGGCCATTGTCAAATCAAGCATTTTCCATTTGAGGCAGCTGGCCAAAGTAAAGCCCAGTTCTTTTGAGGCAACAGTTTGAGACAGTAATCCATACCTTTATTACTACTCGGCGGGATTACTGTAATTCACTGTATGTGGGGATTAGTGCCTTCTCCATCGCCCGTCTTCAGATGGTACAGAATGCTGCTGCATGTCTTTTAACAGGTACATGTAAATACAAGCACATTTCCCCCATTTTAGCCTCACTCCACTGGCTGCCCATACATTTTAGGATTCATTTTAAAATTGTTTTAGTTGCTTTTAAAACCCTGAATGTGCTTCCCTCTCATGTCATCTGAGCAGCTGCTCCTGCACAGGACATTTTGCTGAGTAAAATTGACTCTGCTGGGATAGCATTTGATCCCAGTCTAAATAGAGTAAATTACACTCTATCATAGAGTGAAACAGCTCGACAGTTATCACAGACTGAACAGTCCCAGCCTAAACATTGGCCCGCCCTGCCTCCGCTGTGCATATGTCATTCCGGAGCCCAGCCACCTATCTGACACAGAGTCTCTCCACCCAAAGCGATCAAATGGATTAATGGGATTATTAACCATAAGATGACAAGGTAAAACTTCTTGAATCATTCTAATGTCAGTTTTAAGCAGAAACGAGGCCGTTTAAGCAGAAAGGAGGTGAAACTCTGTGATGCTTGAAATGACGCGCAGTGAACGCATCAGCTAGCAGCTGGTGTAGCCGCGGCATTTTGATTATGATGGAATAATGCTGAATTTATGCAGACATAATTGTTGTACAAAAGCTTCAGATATCTGTTGCTGAGATAGATGATGACTGGAGTGCAGTTTTAAGCAGAAACGAGGTGATAATCAGTGAACCGCGGCTGATGACGTATGCTAAGTGACGGCAGGGCTGACTGGGGACCATTTGGTCAGCGACGCAGTCTAGTCAATGCAAGTGGTTTTACTCCAATAACAGTTGATTTTACACTGTGTTGAGTTGATTTCGCTCTGTGATATGTCACTCTGTTTGGACTGGGATCAAATGCTATCCCAGCAGAGTAAATTTTACATAGCAAAATTTCCTGTGTGAGTGTGCCGAAAACTAAGCAGAAGCTCAGAGAGGACTGCACATTTGCTGTTGCTGCTCCAAAATTATGGAACGACCTGCCTCAGCAGATAAGACAGGCCTCATCTCTGTCTGTTTTTAAATCTCTTTTTGAAAACCCATCTCTTCTCCTTGGCCTTTGACACCTAGTGAGACGTTGACTTATTTGATTTGATTTGATTGTTTTATCGTGTGGTTATTTTTATCCATGTTTTATGGCTTTTAATTATTTTAACTGTGTTTTGTTTACAATTTTATGTGAATTTTGTCTTTTATGATGATTTTTATTTTCTGTTCTGCACTTTGGTCCGCTATGTTTGTTTTGAAGTGCTTAATAAATAAAGTTGGTTGGTTGGATGTTACGGACTTTAAGTTAAAAACATTGTCATTTTGGTTTGAGACCTTCAATTAAGGTAGTAAAAATTACTACAGTGAACACAATGAGTCCAAATACCACAAATGATTTTTGCTAACAATGCCACTATCTCACCTTAACGGAAGAAGTGAACAGATAAAAGATTTAAAAAAAAAACGAAATGGGATTTTGATCTTTAATTTTGTCAGTAGTAGCAGATTTGGCATCTGAAGACACACAAGCTATGGGCATTATACTCACTCATCTTCAACCGCTTTTCCGGGTTCAGGTCGGGGGTGGGGTGGGGGGGGGGCATTATACTTGAATGAAATAATTATCTCTCCTGTAAACAAAGATTTGGGGGTTATACAAGAATCATTTTATCAATCAATCAATCAATCAATCAATTTTTTTTTAATATAGCGCCAAATCACAACAAACAGTTGCCCCAAGGCGCTTTATATTGTAAGGCAAGGCCATACAATAATTATGTAAAACCCCAACGGTCAAAACGACCCCCTGTGAGCAAGCACTTGGCTACAGTGGGAAGGAAAAACTCCCTTTTAACAGGAAGAAACCTCCAGCAGAACCAGGCTCAGGGAGGGGCAGTCTTCTGCTGGGACTGGTTGGGGCTGAGGGAGAGAACCAGGAAAAAGACATGCTGTGGAGGGGAGCAGAGATCGATCACTAATGATTAAATGCAGAGTGGTGCATACAGAGCAAAAAGAGAAAGAAACAGTGCATCATGGGAACCCCCCAGCAGTCTACGTCTATAGCAGCATAACTAAGGGATGGTTCAGGGTCACCTGATCCAGCCCTAACTATAAGCTTTAGCAAAAAGGAAATTTTTAAGCCTAATCTTAAAAGTAGAGAGGGTGTCTGTCTCCCTGATCTGAATTGGGAGCTGGTTCCACAGGAGAGGAGCCTGAAAGCTGAAGGCTCTGCCTCCCATTCTACTCTTACAAACCCTAGGAACTACAAGTAAGCCTGCAGTCTGAGAGCGAAGCGCTCTATTGGGGTGATATGGTACTACGAGGTCCCTAAGATAAGATGGGACCTGATTATTCAAAACCTTATAAGTAAGAAGAAGAATTTTAAATTCTATTCTAGAATTAACAGGAAGCCAATGAAGAGAGGCCAATATGGGTGAGATATGCTCTCTCCTTCACCATTTTATCCATCTGTTCATCAGTCCATGAGTCTTGTAAGTACAGCTCCTCCTAAAACAGTTGGTGAATTTACTTTGGATTTACTTTACTCAGTGGTAACACTGCATATGAAAATGTACATGAAGAAAATTTATTCAGAACAAACATCTGCAAGGGAGGGTAATTTCTTCTGCATTTGACGTAATTGATGCATCATATAATATTGCCATTGTAAGCACAACTCCTCCTAAACCAGATGGCATATCACAATGAATCATCACACAGTGCACACAGTGTGACTATGTGCTTGAAGAAAAATAATTCTGGCTCAACTCAATGGGAGATAAGTGTACTTTTTAAAATATATCCTATATGACAATTAACTGTGTAAACAGGCCTGTTGGGCTCTTTAATGCAGAGGTTGAGCAATTTGTTAATTCAGATGTTTCATCATAAAATGTTTTACCACCACCATTATATAATGCTTGCAAGCAGTGAGCATGGCAGAGCAGGGACTAGCCCACAGGGTGGATAATTTACTAAAATCTCTGCATTTGTATTCTGCAGGGCACACATATCGAGTTGTCCATCGGTGTGATACTCGGCATTTCAACTATGGCTGGTAAGTTTAAAGAATGGTTTATACACTCAACAAAAATATAAACACAACACTTTTGGTTGTGCTCCTATTTTGTATGAGATGAACTCAAAGATCTAAAACTTTTTCCACATACACAATATCACCATTTCCCTCAAATATTGTTCACAAACCAGTCTAAATCTGTGATAGTGAGCACTTCTCCTTTGCTGAGATAATCCATCCCACCTCACAGGTGTGCCATATCAAGATGCTGATTAGACACCATGATTAGTGCACAGGTGTGCCTTAGACTGCACACAATAAAAGGCCACTCTGAAAGGTGCAGTTTTATCACACAGCACAATGCCACAGATGTCGCAAGATTTGAGGGAGCGTGCAATTGGCATGCTGACAGCAGGAATGTCAACCAGAGCTGTTGCTCGTGTATTGAATGTTCATTTCTCTACCATAAGCCGTCTCCAAAGGCGTTTCAGAGAATTTGGCAGTACATCCAACCAGCCTCACAACCGCAGACCACGTGTAACCACACCAGCTCAGGACCTCCACATCCAGCATGTTCACCTCCAAGATCGTCTGAGACCAGCCGCTCGGACAGCTGCTGAAACAATCGGTTTGCATAACCAAAGAATTTCTGCACAAACTGTCAAAAACCGTCTCAGGGAAGCTCATCTGCATGCTCGTCGTCCTCATCGGGGTCTCGACCTGACTCCAGTTCGTCGTCGTAACCGACTTGAGTGGGCAAATGCTCACATTCGCTGGCGTTTGGCACGTTGGAGAGGTGTTCTCTTCGCGGATGAATCCCGGTTCACACTGTCCAAGGCAGATGGCAGACAGCGTGTGTGGCATCGTGTGGGTGAGCAGTTTTCTGATGTCAGTGTTGTGGATCGAGTGGCCCATGGTGGCGGTGGGGTTATGGTATGGGCATCTGTTATGGACGAAGAACACAGATGCATTTTATTGATGGCATTTTGAATGCACAGAGATACCGTGATGAGATCCTGAGGCCCATTGTTGTGCCATACATCCAAGAACATCACCTCATGTTGCAGCAGGATAATGCACAGCCCCATGTTGCAAGGATCTGTACACAATTCTTGGAAGCTGAAAATGTCCCAGTTCTTGCATGGCCGGCATACTCACCGGACATGTCACCCATTGAGCATGTTTGGGATACTCTGGACCGGCGTATACGACAGCGTGTACCAGTTCTGGCCAATATCCAGCAACTTCACACAGCCATTGAAGAGGAGTGGACCAACATTCCACAGGTCACAATTGACAACCTGATCAACTCTATGCGAAGGAGATGTGTTGCACTGCATGAGGCAAATGGTGGTCACACCAGATACTGACTGGTATCCCCCCCAATAAAACAAAACTGCACCTTTCAGAGTGGTCTTTTATTGTGGGCAGTCTAAGGCACACCTGTGCACTTATCATGGTGTCTAATCAGCATCTTGGTATGGCACACCTGTGAGGTGGGATGGATTATCTCAGCAAAAGAGAAGTGTGTTGTGAAAGTGTAGTGACACGGACCCACAACAGGGGGCGTAAATGAATGGACAATAGAAGGAGTTAAATTTGAACACTTTACTGTTGTGAATGCCACAACCACACACAGCAGATTATAGAATAATACAAAGTCAATGGATAAAGGTGTCGTGTGGGCAGGCTCGACGATAGGAGACGTCCGTCTAGAGAAGAACCGGAACCACACGATTTCCTCCACTACCGAACCCGAAGGATACTGGAGCCGCCAGGTCCCGAGTCCCTCAGGTGGCCACCGTCTCCGCGTGTCAGATCTGGTACTGCTGGCGAAGAGCAAAGACAGTCAAGTGTGGGTGTGTGTACACCCAGTAACAACAACGGTGGGAATTCCACCTCCACCTCAAATCACACACTCATGCAGCTCCTGTTTAACCACTTATCTGGTTGGGGTGTGAGGCGAAGCCGTCGCTAATCACACCAAACGCCAATCCAGCAGATAAGGAAACACCACAGGAAAACGGCTGCAAAAAGAGCTCAGATTATTTGTCAGAGTTGACGACAGCTGAGAAGTTACCTCCGTAGAAGAACGATATCTCGGCGACGTGGTGGAGGTGTCATCCTGCTTTTATCCGGGGTGAAGTGCAGATGATCGGTGACAGCTGTCACAGTTGATGAGTGACAGCTGTCACCTCGGCTGTTCCTGTGAGGTGGCAGCGCCCTCTCGTGCCTGAAGCCCACACTTCAGGCAGGGCGCCCTCTGGTGGTGGGCCAGCAGTACCTCCTCTTCTGGCGGCCCACACAACAAAGTGCTCACTATCACAGATTTAGACTGGTTTGTGAACAATATTTGAGGGAAATGGTAATATTGTGTATGTGGAAAAAGTTTTAGATCTTTGAGTTCATCTCATACAAAATGGGAGCAAAACCAAAAGTGTTGCGTTTATATTTTTGTTGAGTGTATTTTCAAAGCAAAGCTTATACTGCTTATGGTACAGTATGTTTCATCATCATCACAAATCTTTTCTTATTGTTCTTGCTCACTTTTTACATCATCCTTGAATTGGGATTTGAATCATAATCCAGCAAAATATAGTGAGACAGTGACACAGAAATGGGGAAAGGTCTAAAGTAATGATCATTTCATGCATATGATAATAATGCTCTCCAGCAGATTTAATGGCTTTATAATAGCCACTTAGTTTAAAGAGGAACATTTGCATTTTAATATTCTGATTTGTTCCCTTGGCATATGTGGTGAAGACTCAGACTTTAGTGTGTAACCTTAAGGCCCCCTGACTTTGATTCATGCACTAGCACGGCCTGTGTCGTGCTGGAGAGTAAACTCGTCTTTAACGGGTGCAGACAGGACGCAGGAGGGGCGCCGGTGCGTGCTATTGCGCACAAAGAATTTTGAAATGTTCAAAAAATCTTTCACGCATAAATGTTGTGCTACGTGGTGTGATCTAATCGCCAACACGATGTTCAGCTCGTCAAGTGGAGTAAAGAAGAAGTGAACAGAGCAAGTGGTGACGTCAGCGGATTGTGTCGATTATAACAAGTTGTTAAATCTGTTATAAACACACTTTAACAGCTGCACACAAGAAGGAAAGAACACACAACTGTTTTACCAAGCCATGATAAGGTAAGTGTTGTGTGGGCAGCTGAAGAGGAGGTACTGCTGGCCCACCACCAGATGGTGCCCTGCCATGTGGGCACCTTTTTGCCCTGAAGAGGGCATGTTTGGCCTGTTGGCCTCTGCTGGCACCACCAGGTGCGCACCATTTAGGCTGTGAGCTGATTTTCATCTTCATCATCCACTCCATAAAAGCCTGGGAGAGACACCATAACTCTGCCGAGTTATCAGTTTACCACACAGGTAAACCTACTCAGCCGTTTTGTGCCGTACGCACATTCATTGTTTCTGAAGTCTTTGCAGTTGTGACTTATACTTGCAGCTTGTAGCCGAGTTTGTGGAAGTTGGAGGAGTTGGCGTCTCCACTCCTCACTTCTGACTTACTAAGTATAACAATTGACACTGCATGTCCTCCAGTTTTTCCTCTGCACTCTGGGAGTATCTGGATTTATTCCTCCACGAGGATAACTGTGAGTTGCTGACTGTTTGCTGGGTGTCCACACACCCACCTTAACCTGTTTTTGCTCCTGCCAGCAGTACCGGTCCGACAGCCTCGAGCGGTGGCCACCTGGGGGTACCAGGTCTTGGCGGCTCTGGTGTGTTGCAGGCCTCCGGCTGGCGGTGGAACTTCGTGGGTTTCGGCTCTTCTCTGGATAGGCGTCTCCTACCCTCGGGCCTGCCCACGTGTCACCAATATTATTAATTGGACTCAGCATATTTGGAATCTGTTTTGCACATTTTGCATAATAAATTGTGATTTATTGGAATTCCTATTGACCGCTCATTTACGCCCCCTAAGGTGGGTCCATGCATTCACTTTCACAACAGTAAGCATGACAAATAATTATCTTTTTAGACAGCTCCAAATGCTTTCTGCAGCTTGTTAGGTGTGCACGCGAATGGCTGAAGCTGGAGCGGTCCTCTGTGATTCAGAAAGTGATTACAGCCATTTTCAATGGCCAGTTTGCAGAGAAAATGATTAATCTGACACAAAATAATTATTTTCTATACATAGTGTCCAGTGCAGAGCGCGTGGCACTTGGCACCCGGCTGGGATCACAGCGGGTAGGATCATCATGACGACATGCGTGCTAGTGTGTGAATCAAAGACATGCTTGTGTCAGGGGGCCTTTACACTGGATGTGAATGAGGACAAGAGATTAGTGAATGTGACTATGTAATGCTATGGAAATGTTATGATAATTTTCCCGACAGTGCTAAAGCCCCTTTCACACCGGGGCTGCTCCCAGTTTCTTCCTGTTGCGTCATGATGACGCAGGAATATCTGCATCAGGTGCACGCAGCAGGAGGCAGAGAGGAGGTGAGAAAGCAGCCTGCAGGTTCTCTGCACAGAGAAGTCAGAGTGGACAGTTTGGGTGCAGCCAGACTGTGCACTCTGATTTTTCTTCTACTTTATATTTGTTCTTGTGCTGAGCTGCAGGTCTCACTCTGAGTTCTGTTATAGTTTATTTTTCCTCCTTTGACTGCGAGATGCGCGCGCGTGCGCACGAACAAACCATCCGTGAGTAAATATGGAGATGTCTGGAGTTATAGTTAATGTGGACATGTCCTGTCTCTGACAATCAGTCTGTGAGCAGGACTTATGTCCTTTTTTGTCCTTTTTTTAACTGTGATGAGAGAGTTTGAGGGGAACTAACTGCCTGCTGCCAGACAGTTTTTTTTCCCTTCCTTTTCATTGTTCACATGCACATGCATGAATGAATTGTCCATGAGTGGACTGGAGATGTCTGGACTTTTTACTGGATGTCTCTGGCAATCAGTCTGTGAGCAGGACTTTTATGGATTTTATTTAAACACATTTGTGAGAGAAGAAGCTGCAGCTGTTTCACAGTGCCTCTCTTCACCAGACAGCTCCACACAGAGCTGCAGCTGCAATCAGCATTTTTTTTTCTGTGGTCTTTTTTTTTAAGCGTGTAGTTTTAACTGCATTGAGTACACAGTATAAAAACAATCCTGCATGATTTATACTTCGGGAACAATGGAACACAGCAGGAATCATAAATTGGTGTCGGGTAACGTCGTCTTGTGAAGGTGTGGCTTCCAGTCACGCTGAGTACCGTCCTGTTGCTCTGACTTGCGCTAAAACCACTTAATTCTGCATCGAGCAGAGAACACAAAAAAAATTAAACATGTTTAAATTTTGTTTGTGCCCCTCGCGCTGTTGTGGTGCTGAGCTGCATCGTCTTGGCACTAGGTTGCTTCTATGTGGCGTCGTCATAACGACACACGGAACAACTGGGAGCAGCCCCGGTGTGAAAGGGGCTTAAGGTGTGTCACAAAAAATGTTCCCCCCCAAAAAAACAGAACTGGTGCAAAATTCTGTTTCAGTCCCATTGCTAATCCTGTCCAATCTGAGTTTGTCACGTTGACTCTTATTTAAACTTCTAAATGTAAAGTGCATGTGCACGAACACAGTGCGAGCAGCCGCGCCACATCGTTCCGCTGATGTGGAGAAAAATAAAATAAAAACCAGCTGTATAATTAGTGAATATCACTGGATTGATATGAGTAAAAGGGGACACAATACAGAACCCTGCGGTTAAATAACCCTGGTTAAATAAAAAATAAATGCCACTCACAGGATTCAAACCTGCAATTTCAAAATCTCAGATTCTCAGATTACCAGATGGAGACTTTACCATTGCGCTACAATCACTCTTATACCAGGAGCAAAAAATGCCTAAAGTCAACAAAAAGATAAATGTATTTTTTTTTAAAAACAAAAAAAGCGCTGTGATAACTGACAAAATGGTGTTTGTTATGGCATATTTTTGGTGATACGTGACTGAAAGTGGCATATTTGTGGTGGTGTTGGCTTGTCATATTGTCATAGTCCTGCGGCACGCATGTTCTGCCGGACATATGTCGGGCCGGTCACTCGTGACATTCAGATCGCCTCCTGCATGATCTGATGGTCCGTTTCACATGGAGCAGCCTGCCGACGTGCGCTGTGTGTGGCCGCTGCAGCCTGGCTGTGTGCACTCAGACATGGCTGTTCGGCTCCCAAGTGATCATATCTGTAAATACATATCATCAGCATGTCATGCAAGTCTGCTCTCCCCCCTGCACACCACGTGTGTGTGTGGGGTGGGGGGCGCGACACACGGGCATGCCACACTCGTGGGGGCACTTAGACAAATTTCACTGCCAGCTCGAAAGTGGTCGTCTGCTCACTATTTTCGTGCTGACAGCGCGAACTGCACCACATTTTCTAAGTGCCAAGCAAGCGGTGTTGGATGTTCGTGTGTGTCACCTGGAATTTGGCCAGCACCTGCCGCGAGAGGGATTAAATGGGCTCTCACAGGGCATTCTCTGTTTTTGGCCACTGGTGTGCGCGAATAGTTGTCACAGTAGGTGTACGATGCGTTGGAGGCAGCTACGATTTTCATGACTGGCATGCAATTTCTCCTTTGTGCGCTAGTCACCTTCAATTGTGTTATGTGTGAAATGGCCCTTACCTTTGCTCTTCTTTTTATGATGTTGCTTTTGTAGATGAGAATGCAGTAAATTTGAGAAGTCAAATCAAGTCACTGAAACAGTGACGATAAATGTGCAATGGTTTGATTCCCTTTAAATCTCTAAAAGTGAAGTGATGATGGAGATTTAGATTTAGCCAAAGGAAAAAGGCAGTCCTAAAGACAAATGGAGTATTGGGGTTATCAGGTTACAAAGTCAGGCAGTGAATGTAAAATCCATTTTCAGAGAGGCTCCATGTAGTCTGATAAGCAGTGGCTGTTCTTTCTCTGTCATGTATTTTTCTAACTGGATGTGGGTTTGGGTTTGACAGAAAGAACTACCAAGATCCCACATATAGTTGTAGAAATCAAGAAGCAGTTTCTTTGCTCATCCTGTTTTTCAATCAAACAGTTTTCACAGCAGTTGTACTGTTATTCATGGTTACTAAACTGGAGCTGGGTTTTTGGGGGGTCTGTGATTTGAAAGACCGTAGGGATCCCCATCGATCCAAAGTAATTTAGCCCAAGTGTTAAGTCTGCCATCAGCTCCACTAATCATACATATACTGTAATATCAAAGCGACTCATGTGGTACAGTTAAAGAAGGAGGTAGCACCAGTATAAAGTGGTGCACTGCTGAGTTGAGATAATTGTTATTTAAACAGACGTAATGAGGCGGAGAAACTCAAGGAGGATTACATAAATTAAAATTTAGAGCTGAAGTAATTAACTCACAATCTCACTGCTTTGGTGGGTCATACCTTGCTCCCCAGAAGTTGGAATGTTTTTATTAGAGTCTCATAATTGTATTGGATAATTATATTTTAAATGCATCATAGCAAGTCTTCTTTGACTGATAACAGGTGAGACAAAATGGTACATGGACTGCATGTATATAGCGCATGTAGTGTGCTGCTCCTTTCTTTGACTGATAACAGGGGGGACAAAATGGTAAATGGACTGCATGTATATAGCACATGTAGTGTGCTGCTCCTGAGCCCATTATAGTGAATTAATAATAGTAGATAAATAGGTGCCTGTTTTAGCTCGGGCTTGCCACAGCATATCCAGTGTGGATCAAAATGGTAATTTGGCACATGTTTTATGATAGATATCCTTTTTGTAGAAAGAGATATGAAAATTTATATATACGAGGTCTGTCCATAAAGTATCGTACCTTTTTATTTTTTTTTTTAACTATATGGATTTGATTCATATGTTTTCATGTCAGACAAGCTTGAACCCTTGTGCGCATGCGTGAGTTTTTCCACGCCTGTCGGTGACATCATTCGCCTGGTTATCACAAGAGCTGGACATCAGCCATTTTCCGGCAGATTTCACTTTTAACAAGAGATTTTGTCGAGAGACAAAGGAACACCTCCGTTTCGGCGTGTCAGAGGACAAGTTTGGACATGTCCAGCTCTCCACAATTTCACTGATACTTACTGGACTGGTAAGCATTGAAAGCCGAGATAGACATGTCCAAACTTGTCCTCTGACATGCCGAAACGGAGGTGTTCCTTTGTCTCGCTTCCAAAGCGAATCGGTCGTGACGCACGAAGCCTCCGCGCGGCTTTCCATGACAAAATCTCTTGTTAAAAGTGAAATCTGCCGGAAAATGGCTGATGTCCAGCTCTTGTGATAACCAGAGAAAGAGCACACGACAGTCTCGTATCCACAGAGCCATCAGCTCAGAAATGGTCCGGTGGCTTGTGCCGTGTCGTCGCAGCTCGGAGCGCGGCGCGCTGAGCGTCCTTAAAGGGGTCCTTAAAGCTGTACTAACAGACCTTATTCTCTGTGAAGCCCATAAAATTTTCACCGAAAGCCAGATCAGTTTTTCAAATAGTTTCCAGGTGCCAGTCTCTAACAGCTTCTGAAAAAATTCTGATGGAAAAAAACCCCAAATCATTCCGCCATTTCCAGACAATGAAAATCCGACGACAGGGCGGGACCACTCCTTCCACAAGGCGTGCTCACAGGCAAATGACGCAACCAACAGGCGTGAAAAAACTCACGCATGCGCACGAAGGTTCAAGCTTGGCTGACGCAATCACACGTGATTCAAATCCATATGGTTTTTGAAAAAAATAATAAGGTCGGATACTTTTCTAATAGACCTCGTATATACGAGGTCTGTCAATAAAGTATCGTACCTTTTTATTTTTTTTAAACTATATGGATTTGATTCATATGTTTTCACATCTGAACGCCATCTCAAAGCCATCCTGTGAGACCAAAACAGAGGTGGTTTTGTCTCGCTCCAGTAGCGAATCCATCGTGACGCGCGAAGTCTCCGCTCGGCTTTCCATGACAAAATCTCTTGTTAAAAGTGAAATCTGCCGGAAAATGGTTGATGTCCAGCTCTTGTGATAACCAGAGAAATTGCACACGATGGTCACAGACCCATACAGCCATCCGTTTAGAAATGAAATGGTCGCTCAGCCTGTGGATGGCTTCGGAGCGCGGCGCACCACCAGTCGCTCTGGGCCGTCCTTAAAGTGACAGTAACACTCCGTAATCTCTTTGAAGCCCATAATATTTTCACCAAAAACCATCTGAATTTCTCGAAAGGTGTCCACTTTGATGTCCCTCACAGTTTCTGAAAAAATTTTGATCAAGCAAAGTGGCAGTCTCTGAGCCATTCCTAAACAATGAAAAAAAACGACGAGTGGCGTGGACCACTCCTCACTCAAAGCCTGCTCACAGGCGAATGACGCAACCGACAGGCGTGAAAAAACTCACGCATGCGCACGAAGGTTCAAGCTTGGCTGACGCAATCACACGTGATTCAAATCCATATGGTTTTTGAAAAAAATAATAAGGTCAGATATTTTTCTAATAGACCTCGTATATATATATATATATATATATAGTGCATCTGGAAAGTATTCACAGCACTTCACTTTTTCCACATTTTATGTTACAGTCTTATTCCAAAATGGATGAAATTCATTTTTTCCCCTCAAAACTTTACGCACAATACCCCATAATGACAATGTGAAAAAGGTTTTTTTTTTTTTTTTAGATTTTTGCAAATGTATTTGGAAAAAGAAAAGAACTCACATATATAAGATTTTTCACAGCCTTCGCCATGAAGCTCAAAATGGAGCTCCGGTACATCCTGTTTCCACTGAACATCCTTGAGATGTTTCTACAGCTTAATTGGAGTCCACCTGGAGTAAATTCAGTTGATTGGACATGATTTGGAAAGGCACACACCTGTTGATATATAAGATCCCACTGTTGACAGTGCATGTCAGAGCAGCAACCAAGCATGAAGTCTAAGGAATTGTCTGTATACCTCCGAGACAGGAATGCCTTGAGGCACAAATCTGGGGAAGGGTACAGAAACCTTTCTGCTACTTTAAAGGTCCCAATGAGCACTTTGGCCTCCATCATCCATAAATGGAAAAAGTTCAGATCCACCAGGACTCTTCCTAGAGCTGGCCGCTCATCTAAACTGATTGATCGGGGGAGAGGGACCTTAGTCTGGGAGGTGACCTAGAATCCAATGGTCACTCTGTCAGAGCTCGAGCATTCCTCTGTGGAGAGAGGAGAACCTTCCAGACGGACAGCTATCTCTTCAGCAATCCACCAATCACACCTGTATGGTAGAGTGGCCAGAAGGAGGACGAATCTGTGAATGTCCTTGAGTGCCACAGCCAGAGCCCAGACCTTAATCCGATTGAACATCTCTGGAGAGATCTGAAAATGACTGTGCACCAACGCTTCCCATCCAGCCTGATGGAGCTTGAGAAGTGCTGCAAAGAGGAATTGACAAAACTGCCCAAAGATAGGTGCACCAAGCTTGTGGCATCATATTCAAGAAGACGTGAGGCTGTAATTGCTGCCAAAGGTGCTTCAACAAACTAATGAGGAAAGGATGGGAATGCTTATGTACATGTGATTTCTTGAGGATTTTTTAAATTAATTTGCAAAAATAAAAAATAAAAAATCCCTTTTTTCACATTGTCATTATGGGGTATTGTGTGTAGGAATCTTAGGGAAAAAATGAATTGCATCGTTTTGAAATAAGGCTGTAACTTAACAAAATGTGGAAAAAGAGAAGTCCTGTGAATACTTTCCTGACCCTCTGTATGGGGGTTCTTGTTTTTTCCCAGATGTTTTTTTTCCCAGATGCAGGGAAGCCTTTCTTAAAAGAATGTTAGGGACCTGAGCATGGGGAGAAAGGAACTAATCAGCACTGTCCTACACATCAGCACAGACTGTTTTCTCTAATTATGCTGGGATACGTCAAAGGCTTGTGTGAGTGGCTTGAATCTGTTTTGATTAGTGTAGGCACAGGTCGTGTTGAAATCTAAGACAAAAGAAGCAGTCGCTGCAAGCGGATGCTTGTTTGTGGGCAGTATATTATTTTCTGTGTTGCATGAAGCCCATTAAACCACTGGAGACTTGCTACCGCAGTGAGGCTGATGCTGCTGTTATGAAGTTCGCACTGTTGCTTTGTGTTTATCCCTTGAGAGAATTCTGCAGTAGCTGCAGCAGTATTCAAACCTCAGGGTCATGGACAACAGAATGAATACAGGCGAAGGACATTCTCTTTGTTTTAGAAGCTAAGCCCAGGCTACAAGGAGGCTCTTCAGCCTCACTCCAAACTCCTGGTCTGCTCCTACAAAACTACTCCATCTAGTGACAGATCACAAATGCTGAGGGAGGAGCTAATGGCTCTCAGAGCGCCCTGTGGTTCCTGTTTCATTAGTCATTTCATGCCCTTATCCTCTTTCCCTGACACTTTCTTAAAGTCCTGCTCCACTGCTCTGATTATTGATGTGAAGTTATTAAATTTTGGTAGAGTCAGCATTGTATCTGCCTTGTTAATGAGCCCAGCATGCATCGCCACTGTCCATCATTCTTTGAGCAAAAACAAGTATATTAGTAAACAACATTCTGAGAATTTATTGTGGTGCAAAATCCACAATGTTTTCCACTAATGACTCTCACTTGTATATTGATCATTTGAAAACAGGCTATATTTACACCCTCATCTACAGCAGTATGCCCCACAAACTTTGGGTAGTTACCGAAACATTGAAGATGTGGAAAGCAGCAAACTCCAGGGGTGCATTCTCCACAATGACAGGATACCCCAGGGTAGACCCAGAATACCCTAGAGGGATTACATATCCCATCTGGCCTGCAAACCCTTTGATATCCTTCACGGTGAGCTGGAGGATCACAGAGGGACTTCTGGCTATCTGACTTGGTCTGTGGTCACCACATCCCAGTTGTGGGGAAGTGACAGAAAATGGATGGCTGGACATGAATTTCTTTTTGTACTTTCATGAACATGATTGCTTCTTGCTTTTATCTTGCTCTGTGTCATCAAATGTCAGGGAAAAGTAGAATAAAACATTTGAAAAGGACTAAATGCTCTTTAAAGTAAAGTTGGGACGAGTAATGAAGATCATTCGTCGACTGGTCTGGTATCATTGGTCATCGACTAGTCGACGACTAAATTTGACATCGAATGAATTAAACCAATTTTGAATCCTCACGGTGAAACTCAAATGTGACATTTCTTTTAACAAAGATGAGCACAAAATCACAAATACAAAAAACAGCATTATCATGAAGAAACAACGTGTATTCATTTAGTAGGCACAGAATACCTGTTTGAGCTGACTAATTCACCTGCCAAGGTTCACACACTTTCTTCAGCGAGTGAAGGGAGTGGTGGCAGCTCCAGCAGGTTTATTATTTTAATGGTTTAATGAACTTAATAAATGACTAGTTGACTAATAAAAAAGTTACTTAATAAATGGCTTCAACTAGTTGACTAATAAAAAAAAGTTAACTAGTCAGATGTTAGGTAGTCGTAGTCGACTGTAATGATGTCGTCCCATCTCTACTTTAAAGTAATAAAGTTAGTAACATGGAAAAAAATGATAATTTCAACAGGAGACTTAGACTTACTTTAATTCACTTGCTTGATTATTGGTCAAACTACGTTATCTCTCCCAGTATTTGTACATTCTCTGCAGTTCACCAGTTGGGGGTAATTAAAAATTCTGAATACCCGTATAGTTTCAATGTCCACACACATCTGGACCTCATGGGCATTTCTGTGATACAGTAGGGATAGCATCACTTTTTCCATCCCACTTCACTAAACAGTATCACTCAGACCAACTCATGTGGAACAAATGTATGGAAATGACTGTGATACCAGAACAGGGATATGCACCAAATTGATGTTCAGCACAGAGACTTTGATCTTGTCAAACCTTGCCCAAAATTCAGACCTGCAGTGACTGGGGGATAAATATAATTACATACTATTCTGCAACAGAACACTAATTGTCCTTTAAATTTTTACCCAACAAGTGGCACAAATGGTCACAATCAGGTCTGTGGTCACAGTCAGGTTTGCAGCAGTAATTTCACTTTGTCAGAGTCCATGGTGAGGATCTCTACTTCCTTTAAAATATTAAATTTCTTGTTCATGCAGGGCATGCTATATTTTCTAACCTGCAGAACTTTTTGGTGCAGACATTTTGACTTGTAAAGCACTAGTGTCACTAACAAAATTAAAACAGGTGGCTTTATTTTATTTAGTTTTGTCAGGAGTGAATGAAATGCAACCATTATTGCTGTCGGTATTTAAACCTGTGTGTTTTCCAAAACCTGTAGTTCCTTGAGTGGTTGGTTGAGGCTGGTTCCAAAAGTGTGTCACTCCTCATAGACACCAGTGTTAAACTCTCTCACTTTGCAGCATCAGTAAACATTAAAGTTGTCACGATACTAGAATTTCAACTTGATACATACCCAAGAAAATACCCAGCCATGGTTGGGTGGGGAAATGGACTGCTTTCATGGTCAAACTGCTTTACATTGATACCTCACTTTCACTCTCTAATATCAGGGTGTTTCATGTTAGGTGCTCACTACACACCAGGAGCAACTTGAAAATTACAAAAAATTTAAGAGTTTATATATATATATATATATATATAGTGAGGAAAATAAGTACTTGAACACCCTGTGATTTTGCAAGTTCTCCCACTTAGAAATCATGGAGGGGTCTGAAATTTTTATCTTAGGTGCATGTCCACTGTGAGAGACGTAATCTAAAAAAAATCCGGAAATCACAATGTATGATTTTTTGTAAATAATTTATTTGTATGTTACTGCTGCAAATAAGTATTTGAACACCTGTGAAAATCAATGTTAATATTTGGTACAGTAGCCTTTGTTCGCAATTACAGAGGTCAAACATTTCCTGTAGTTTTTCACCAGGTTTGCACACAATGCAGCAGAGATTTTGGTCCACTCCTCCATACAGATCTTCTCCAGGTCTTTCAGGTTTGGAGTTTCAGCTCCCTCCAAAGATTTTCGATTGAGTTCAGGTCTGGAGACTGGCCAGGCCACTCCAGGACCTTGAAATGCTTCTTACAGAGCCCCTCCTTAGTTGTCTTGGCTGTGTGTTTGGGGTCATTGTCATGCTGGAAGACCCAGCCATGACCCATCTTCAATGCTCTTACTGAGGGAAGGAGGTTGTTTGCCAAAATACATGACCCCATCCATCCTCCCTTCAATACAGTGCAGTCGTCCTGTCCCCTTTGCAGAAGAGCACCCCCAGAGTATGATGTTTCCACCCCCATGCTTCACGGTTGGGATTGTTTTCTTGGGGTTGTTCTCATCCTCTAAACATGGTAAGTGGATTTGATTCCAAAAAGCTCTATTTTGGTCTCATCTGACCACATGACCTTCTCCCATGCCTCCTCTGGATCATCCAGATAGTCACTGGTGAACTTCAAACAGGCCTGGACATGTGCTGGCTTGAGCAGGGGGACCTTGCTGCCCTGCAGGATTTTAAACCATGACAGCATCATGTGTTACGAATGTAATCTTTGTGACTGTGGTCCAAGCTCTCTTCAAGTTATGGCAACAGCTCTGCCCATTTTAGCAATACCTTTGTTGATGTGATCAGACCATGACAATGTACAATCAAGCCAAACCCCAAGAAGCTTCACAGTCTTTACTTGCTGAATTGTTTGGCTATCTATTTGTATATTCAATTTTGGGATTATCAGATAATTTATAGCTAGAACCAAACATTATACTCTTTGTTTTTGATATACAACCCCTGGCAAAAATTATGGAATCACTGGCTTTGGAGGATGTTCATTCAGTTGTTTAATTTTGTAGAAAAAAAGCAGATCACAGACATGACACAAAACTAAAGTCATTTCAAATGGCAACTTTCTGGATTTAAGAAACACTATAAGAAATCAGGAAAAAAAATTGTGGCAGTCAGTAACGATTACTTTTTTAGACCAAGCAGAAGGAAAAAATATGGAATCACTCAATTCTGAGGAAAAAATTATAGAATCATGAAAAACAAAAGAGCGGTCCAACACATCACTAGTATTTTGTTGCACCACCTCTGGCTTTTATAACAGCTTGCAGTCTCTGAGGCATGGACTTAATGATTGACAAATGGTACTCTTCATCAATCTGGCTCCAACTTTCTCTGATTGCTGTTGCCAGATCAGCTTTGCAGGTTGGAGCCTTGTCATGGACCATTTTCTTCAACTTCCACCAAAGATTTTCAGCTGGATTAAGATCCGGACTATTTGCAGGCCATGACATTGACCTTATGTGTCTTTTTGCAAGGAATGTTTTCACAGTTTTTGCTCTATGGCAAGATGCATTATCATCTTGAAAAATGATTTCATCATCCCCAAACATCCTTTCAATTGATGGGATAAGAAAAGTGTCCAAAATATCAACATAAACTTGTGCATTTATTGATGATGTAATGACAGCCATCTCCCCAGTGCCTTTACCTGACATGCAGCCCCATATCATCAATGACTGTGGAAATTTACATGTTCTCTTCAGGCAGTCATCTTTATAAATCTCATTGGAACGGCACCAAACAAAAGTTCCAGCATCATCACCTTGCCCAATGCAGATTCGAGATTCATCACTGAATATGACTTTCATCCAGTCATCCACAGTCCACGATTGCTTTTCCTTAGCCCATTATAACCTTGTTTTTTTCTGTTTAGGTGTTAATGATGGCTTTCATTTAGCTTTTCTGTATGTAAATCCCATTTCCTTTAGGCGGTTTCTTACAGTTCGGTCACAGACATTGACTCCAGTTTCCTCCCATTCGTTCCTCATTTGTTTTGTTGTGCATTTTCGATTTTTGAGACATATAGCTTTACGTTTTCTGTCTTAACGCTTTGATGTCTTCCTTGGTCTATCAGTATGTTTGCCATTAACAACCTTCCCATGTTGTTTGTATTTGGTCCAGAGTTTAGACACAGCTGACTGTGATGATTTACCCTCTTTTAAGAGTTTGATAATCCTCTCCTTTGTTTCAATTGACATCTCTCGTGTTGGAGCCATGATTCATGTCAATCCACTTGGTGCAACAGCTCTCCAAGGTGTGATCACTCCTTTTTAGATGCAGACTAACGAGCAGATCTGATTGGCCTCAGATCTGAGGCCAATCAGTAGATTGGCCTCTACTGGTGGTTGGCTCTCACTGCGGTATTGTATCACTTCCTGTTCCGGAGCACAGCTGTGTTTTTCTGTATCTGTTAGCTGTTTAATCTGCGCAGTTAGATTGATCTAGTTATCTAGATTACGATTTGTTTCCCAGTGTAATCTTTACGTGCCTTAACTAAAGCACTCCTTCTGCTGAATCACCTCTAAATTATTTACACATTATTCACTTTGCGTGTTTTTAGGAATCCGCTAGCTTAGCGTAGCTACTAGCTCTTAGCCGATTTAGCATGGCGGCTTCTCCTGTCTCTCCCGCACTTTTCTGCTCTGGGTGTGAAATGTTTAGTTATTCCTCGGCCTCCTTTAGCAGTAACGGTACTTGTAATAAGTGTAGCTTATTCGTAGCTTTGGAGGCCAGGCTGGGCGAATTGGAGACTCGGCTCCGCACCGTGGAAAATTCTACAGCTAGCCAGGCCCCTGTAGTCGGTGCGGACCAAGGTAGCTTAGCCGCCGTTAGTTCCCCCCTGGCAGATCCCGAGCAGCCGGGAAAGCAGGCCGACTGGGTGACTGTGAGGAGGAAGCGTAGTGCTAAACAGAAGCCCCGTGTACACCGTCAACCCGTTCACATTTCTAACCGTTTTTCCCCACTCGACGACACACCCGCCGAGGATCAAACTCTGGTTATTGGCGACTCTGTTTTGAGAAATGTGAAGTTAGCGACACCAGCAACCATAGTCAATTGTCTTCCGGGGGCCAGAGCAGGCGACATTGAAGGACATTTGAAACTGCTGGCTAAGGCTAAGCGTAAATTTGGTAAGATTGTAATTCACGTCGGCAGTAATGACACCCGGTTACGCCAATCGGAGGTCACTAAAATTAACATTAAATCGGTGTGTAACTTTGCAAAAACAATGTCGGACTCTGTAGTTTTCTCTGGGCCCCTCCCCAATCAGACCGGGAGTGACATGTTTAGCCGCATGTTCTCCTTGAATTGCTGGCTGTCTGAGTGGTGTCCAAAAAATGAGGTGGGCTTCATAGATAATTGGCAAAGCTTCTGGGGAAAACCTGGTCTTGTTAGGAGAGACGGCATCCATCCCACTTTGGATGGAGCAGCTCTCATTTCTAGAAATCTGGCTAATTTTCTTAAATCCTCCAACTGTGACTATCCAGGGTTGGGACCAGGAAGCAGAGCTGTAGTCTTACACACCTCTCTGCAGCTTCTCTCCCCCTGCCATCCCCTCATTACCCCATCCCCGTAGAGACGGTGCCTGCTCCCAGACTACCAATAACCAGCAAAAATCTATTTAAGCATAAAAATTCAAAAAGAAAAAATAATATAGCACCTTCAACTGCACCACAGACCTAAAACAGTTAAATGTGGTCTATTAAACATTAGGTCTCTCTCTTCTAAGTCCCTGTTGGTAAATGATATAATAATTGATCAACATATTGATTTATTCTGCCTAACAGAAACCTGGTTACAGCAGGATGAATATGTTAGTTTAAATGAGTCAACACCCCCGAGTCACACTAACTGTCAGAATGCTCGTAGCACGGGCCGGGGCGGTGGATTAGCAGCAATCTTCCATTCCAGCTTATTAATTAATCAAAAACCCAGACAGAGCTTTAATTCATTTGAAAGCTTGTCTCTTAGTCTTGTCCATCCAAATTGGAAGTCCCAAAAACCAGTTTTATTTGTTATTATCTATCGTCCACCTGGTCGTTACTGTGAGTTTCTCTGTGAATTTTCAGACCTTTTGTCTGACTTAGTGCTTAGCTCAGATAAGATAATTATAGTGGGCGATTTTAACATCCACACAGATGCTGAGAATGACAGCCTCAACACTGCATTTAATCTATTATTAGACTCTATTGGCTTTGCTCAAAAAGTAAATGAGTCCACCCACCACTTTAATCATATCTTAGATCTTGTTCTGACTTATGGTATGGAAATAGAAGACTTAACAGTATTCCCTGAAACTCCCTTCTGTCTGATCATTTTTTAATAACATTACATTTACTCTGATGGACTACCCAGCAGTAGGGAATAAGTTTCATTACACTAGAAGTCTTTCAGAAAGCGCTGTAACTACGTTTAAGGATATGATTCCTTCTTTATGTTCTCTAATGCCATATAACAACACAGTGCAGAGTAGCTACCTAAACTCTGTAAGGGAGATAGAGTATCTCGTCAATAGTTTTACATCCTCATTGAAGACAGCTTTGGATGCTGTAGCTCCTCTGAAAAAGAGAGCTTTAAATCAAAAGTGTCTGACTCCATGGTATAACTCTCAAACTCGTAGCTTAAAGCAGATAACCCGTAAGTTGGAGAGGAAATGGCGTCTCACTAATTTAGAAGATCTTCACTTAGCCTGGAAAAAGAGTCTGTTGCTCTATAAAAAAGCCCTCCGTAAAGCTAGGACATCTTTCTACTCATCACTAATTGAAGAAAATAAGAACAACCCCAGGTTTCTTTTCAGCACTGTAGCCAGGCTGACAAAGAGTCAGAGCTCTATTGAGCTGAGTATTCCATTAACTTTAACTAGTAATGAGTTCATGACTTTCTTTGCTAACAAAATTTTAACTATTAGAGAAAAAATTACTCATAACCATCCCAAAGACGTATCGTTATCTTTGGCTGCTTTCAGTGATGCCGGTATTTGGTTAGACTCTATCTCTCCGATTGTTCTGTCTGAGTTATTTTCATTAGTTACTTCATCCAAACCATCAACATGTTTATTAGACCCCATTCCTACCAGGCTGCTCAAGGAAGCCCTACCATTATTTAATGCTTCGATCTTAAATATGATCAATCTATCTTTGTTAGTTGGCTATGTACCACAGGCTTTTAAGGTGGCAGTAATTAAACCATTACTTAAAAAGCCATCACTTGACCCAGCTATCTTAGCTAATTATAGGCCAATCTCCAACCTTCCTTTTCTCTCAAAAATTCTTGAAAGGGTAGTTGTAAAACAGCTAACTGATCATCTGCAGAGGAATGGTCTATTTGAAGAGTTTCAGTCAGGTTTTAGAATTCATCATAGTACAGAAACAGCATTAGTGAAGGTTACAAATGATCTTCTTATGGCCTCGGACAGTGGACTCATCTCTGTGCTTGTTCTGTTAGACCTCAGTGCTGCTTTTGATACTGTTGACCATAAAATTTTATTACAGAGATTAGAGCATGCCATAGGTATTAAAGGCACTGCGCTGCGGTGGTTTGAATCATATTTGTCTAATAGATTACAATTTGTTCATGTAAATGGGGAATCTTCTTCACAGACTAAGTTAATTATGGAGTTCCACAAGGTTCTGTGCTAGGACCAATTTTATTCACTTTATATATGCTTCCCTTAGGCAGTATTATTAGACGGTATTGCTTAAATTTTCATTGTTACGCAGATGATACCCAGCTTTATCTATCCATGAAGCTAGACGACACACACCAATTAGCTGAACTGCAGGATTGTCTTACAGACATAAAGACATGGATGACCTCTAATTTCCTGCTTTTAAACTCAGATAAAACTGAATTTATTGTACTTGGCCCCACAAATCTTAGAAACATGGTGTCTAACCAGATCCTTACTCTGGATGGCATTACCCTGACCTCTAGTAATACTGTGAGAAATCTTGGAGTCATTTTTGATCAGGATATGTCATTCAAAGCGCATATTAAACAAATATGTAGGACTGCTTTTTTGCATTTACGCAATATCTCTAAAATCAGAAAGGTCTTGTCTCAGAGTGATGCTGAAAAACTAATTCATGCATTTATTTCCTCTAGGCTGGACTATTGTAATTCATTATTCTCAGGTTGTCCTAAAAGTTCCCTAAAAGCCTTCAGTTAATTCAAAATGCTGCAGCTAGAGTGCTGACGGGGACTAGAAGGAGAGAGCATATCTCACCCATATTGGCCTCTCTTCATTGGCTTCCTGTTAATCTAGAATAGAATTTAAAATTATTCTTCTTACTTATAAGGTTTTGAATAATCAGGTCCCATCTTATCTTAGGGACCTCGTAGTACCATATCACCCCAATAGAGCGCTTCGCTCTCAGACTGCAGGCTTACTTGTAGTTCCTAGGGTTTGTAAGAGTAGAATGGGAGGCAGAGCCTTCAGCTTTCAGGCTCCTCTCCTGTGGAACCAGCTCCCAATTCAGATCAGGGAGACAGACACCCTCTCTACTTTTAAGATTAGGCTTAAAACTTTCCTTTTTGCTCAAGCTTATAGTTAGGGCTGGATCAGGTGACCCTGAACCATCCCTTAGTTATGCTGCTATAGACGTAGACTGCTGGGGGGTTCCCATGATGCACTGTTTCTTTCTCTTTTTGCTCTGTATGCACCACTCTGCATTTAATCATTAGTGATCGATCTCTGCTCCCCTCCACAGCATGTCTTTTTCCTGGTTCTCTCCCTCAGCCCCAACCAGTCCCAGCAGAAGACTGCCCCTCCCTGGGCTGGTTCTGCTGGAGGTTTCTTCCTGTTAAAAGGGAGTTTTTCCTTCCCACTGTAGCCAAGTGCTTGCTCACAGGGGGTCGTTTTGACCGTTGGGGTTTTACATCATTATTGTATGGCCTTGCCTTACAATATAAAGCGCCTTGGGGCAACTGTTTGTTGTGATTTGGCGCTATATAAAAAAAAAATTGATTGATTGATTGATTTGATGCAGGTGTTAGTTTTGGGGATGAAAATTTACAGGGTGATTCCATAATTTATTCCTCAGAATTGAGTGAGTCCATATTTTTTTTCCCTCTGCTTGGTCTAAAAAAAGTAACCGTTACTGACTGCCACAATTTTTTTTTTCTTGATTTCTTATAGTGTTTCTTAAAGCCAGAAACACATTTGAAATGACTTTAGTTTTGTGTCATGTCTGTGATCTGCTTTTTTTCTACAAAATTAAACAACTGAATGAACATTCTCTGAGGCCGGTGATTCCATAATTACTGCCAGGGTTGTATTAAGGATCCATTTATTTGTTTTGATCCAATTATATAATATGCTAATCTCACAAGACAGAACCCGATTAAGCTCTGAACATGTAGGGACAGCATAATAAAGAGTAGAATCATCAGCAAACATAGTCATCTTAGCTTTACTGAGTACATACGGCATATCATTAAGAAAAACTGAAAATAAAAGAGGTCCCAGGCAATTCCCCTGGGGGACTCCACAGTCCAGAGATTTACTATCAGATAAAGCACCATTGAAATAAACTCTTTGTGACCTGTCCGACAGATAGCTCTTAAACCACGGAATTGCAGAGAAATTAAAACCTTAACTAATAAGCTTGGAAATTAAAATGTCATGGTCAATCACATCAGAGGCAGCACTGAAGTCAAGCAGTACTGTTCCCACAAGCATTGAATCATCAATTGATGTTCACCAGCTATCTGACATGTGTTATTGCAGTACAGGTGGAGTGGCCAGACCTATAAGCATGTTGGAACATTGTTGTTAAATTGTGGGAGAAGTAATCTTGCGCTTGCTTTAATACGATCTTTTCCAATAATTTACTGAGAGCAGGTAGAATGCTAATAGGCCAACTATTTGGACCACAACATGTTGATTTTGTATCTTTGGGTAATGGAATGATCTTACCCTTCTTCCAAAGTTTTGAACACACACCACTCATCAGACTCTTGTTGTGTATGTGACAGACAAGTTTTGAAATTTGTTCAACAGATAATCTCAACAGCCTACTGCCCAAGTTGTCCATTCCAGCAGATCCACCAGCAAAGAGCTAAGCAACATTTCCACCTGTCGAACATTGACCTGATGAAATTAAAATTACACAACTTGTTCTTCATAATAGAGTTTTTTTTATCAGCTCATCTGAGTTAGTCATCAGTACAATCCATTTTCTCTCAAAGTTTAGAAACCTTATAAACAAAATAATTGTTAAAATAATTTGCAATCTGAATTGGCTTAGTCAAGTAAACTCCATTCAATTCAACGAAAGAAGCACAGATAGATTTTTTTTCCCCATAATAGTGTCAAGGTCAAAAGGAAGCTCAGGAAGGGACAGGACCTTTTCTTCCAGTGCTCCTAAAGCTGTGGAATGGCTTGCCTCTGGTTGTTAGGAAGGCACCTTCATTAGTTATTTTTAAAGTTCGTTTAAAAACTCATCTTTTTTTCTCTGTCTTTTGATACCAACAAGACTTAATTTTATCATTTTATTTTAGTTTTATTTTGAGGTTCTTTTTATGTTATTGTATCTTAATCTGTATTATGTTTGTAGTGTACAGGTGGCTGTTTTAACATGCTTTATAAATAAAGTTGGAATGGTGTGGTATAATATAACTGTAAGGTATATAGGACATATTTTGTAGCATATTTTATAAAAGTAACCGTTCAGTATATTAGGTTGTCTGACGTAGTGCAAAAAACACATCCACAACAACTTTACAAGTTACAGGTCTTTATGTATTCCTTGTAAAGAAAGGAAAGCTTGACTAAGTTACTGCTGGCATCCATATTGTTTTCAGAGCTCATCCTGTGAGTGGAGTTTTCACAATTGTCAAGTTGGGATTTCTGAGTCATCTTGAATCCTGCTTTATTATGAAGCTGTTAATTAACCCGGAAGTCACATCTTCAACACCAAATGGCATTTAAATGAGATACAGTGCAATCTCGTCATATCTAACACTGCTCTGACTTTTTCTTTGGCCATCTTTCATTGTTATTACCAACAGTAAAACTGCGTCACGGCTGGCTGTCTCTGACTGTAGTAAGGTGATACAAAGCACTGGTTCTTCATCTCCTTCAGACTTGGAACTCGTAGCTTCATCCCCAAACAACACTTAAATGAGACACGTGGCTTCTTGTCTTTGGCCAGCTTTCATTTTTGTAACCAGTGGAATCAATTTCAATTTATTAATTTATATAGCGCCAAATCACGACAAAGTCGCCCCAATGCGCTTTACATAATTCACAACAACACAAATTAATCTAAAATCAAAATTAAAAGCAAGAAAAGCACATTTAAAAGATAAAACACAGTAGAATAAAAAGAAATTACAAAGCAAACACAGACAGTGGTGTCAAAAGTACACACATTTGTTACTTAAGTAGAAGTATAGATACTGCAGTTTAAAAACACTCTGGTAAAAGTTGAAGTATCAATTTGACCTCTTTACTCTAGTAAAAGTGAAAAAGTATGTGCTCCAAAACCTACTTAAAGTATAAAAGTATAAAGTAACCTTAAAAAAAAAAAAAAAAAAAAGGTCGAGGCCACTATATGAATTGAAAGCTTAATTTAAAAACTGATTCGTTCTACATGTGGCCCAAGACCCCAAACCCAAAATTCCTCCCCCAACACCACCTGCACGAAATGTTTCAATTCTAGAAGCTCTGAAATGCAATCTGGGACTATTCCAGACAATAAACTGCAGTGAGTGCAGCATCCATTTAGTGAGGAAAAAAAAACACTTTCCTTATTCAGATTCATTCCAGTAGTATTCTGCTCTTACTAGGATGCAGCAGTTTTCTAGTTTGGCAGAAAGTTCTGGAGGAATCACTGAAGAAATTAACACACTGAAAATATGGTTTGACCGAAACAAACTGTCATTAAACTTAAATAAAACAGGGATGAAATGGAGGTGTAAGAGTCACTAGGTGTTCACAGGAAACATTATTTCTGTATGTACGAGGTCTCTTAGATAATAAACCGACCCTTTTATTTTTTTTTAACTATATGGATTTGATGACATGCGATTACACCAATCATGCTTGATCCCTCGTGCGCATGCGTGAGTTTTTTCACGCGTGTCGGTGACGTCATTTCCCTGTGGGCAGGCCTTGAGTGAGATGTGGTCCGCCCTCTCGGCTGAATTCCTTTGTTTCACACGCTGCTCGAGACGGCCGCGCGTTGCTTTATCAAAATTTTTCTGGACCTGTGAGGAATATCCGAGTGGACCTATTCGAGAAATTAAGCTGTTTTCTGTGAAAAAGTTTAACGGCTGATGAGAGATTATGGGGTGTTTCTGTCGGTGTAAGGACTTCCCACGGAGCGGGACGTCCTGCAGCGCTTCCAGGCGCTGTCGTCGGCCTGTTTCGAGCTGAAATCATCCTAATTTAAGGCTCTGTTGACCCAGGACGTTGTGAGAGAACAGAGAAGATTCAGAAGATGCCGGCATGAGGAATTTATGCGGACATTCCACTGTTTAAGGACATTTTTAATGAAAGACGTACGCGCAAATTCGCCGAGTCGTTTCCGTGACGACTCGCAAATCTGTGTGCGCCGCGACAGGAAAAACACCTCCGTGTTGAAAACCCATTTGTAGAATTCAGGCGGCTTTTAATGGCTTTCAACAAGTGAGTAACTGAGAAATTGTTTAACAGCTTGGGCATGTTCCAACTTGCCCGTTAAGATTTCCAACGGAGGTGTTTTTTCCTGCCGCGACCCCCCGCGGTCGGGTCCAGCCCGACATGCGACTCTGCCCGCACGTTCTTTCATTACAAAATGACCGTTAACAATGGAATGTCGAATAAACTCCTCATGCCGACTTCTTCTGAAAGTTCTCTGTTCTCTGACGACTTACTGCGTCAACAGAGCCTGAAATGTGGAAGTTTTCAACTTGAAACGGCGAGACGCCTGCCGCCTCGAAGCGCAGGATCGCCGTCAGGCGCCGTGGACCGTCCTTAAAGCGACACTACCAGACCAAAATCTCTCATCAGCCGTTAAAATTTTTACCGAAAAGCAGCTGAATTTATTGAATGGTGTCCACTCAGTTGTGCCTTACAGTTTTGAAAAAATTTTTATCAAACAAAGCAACAGTCTCTGAGCCATTCCTAAACAATGAAAAAAATCAACGAGCGGGTGGACGACTCCTCACTCAAAGACTGCCCACAGGCGAATGACGTAACCGACAGGCGTGAAAAAACTCTCGCATGCCCACGAGGGTTCAAGCATGTCTGATGTAATCACACAAAATTCAAATCCATATGGTTTTTGAAAAAAATAATAAGGTTGGATACTTTTCTAATAGACCTCGTATGTATGTTCATTGTTAGTTGCTTTTATATTTTATTTTCTGTTGTGTTTCTATTCAGGTTCTTTTTGTCTCTTTCTTTGAAATTGTATATAATAATTATCATTAGATTATTAATATATAAACAAAAATACATTTAAGAAATATTACAAACAAATGCACCCGAACGTGAAGACAGCTGGAACTGCTTCATACTAACTTTTAACATTGAAAATGCCATAGACATGCTAACACGTTAGCGTCGCTCCCGTTTTTAAGTTATAAAATACATCTATCAACTGTTTCAGAAGACCATAACAGGTCGGTTTAACATAGAAAAGGTAAATAATACTCACAGAAGTATGCTCTTTAGGGTTTTAGCGGGGGAAAATTAAGCGAAAGAAAGAAAGAAAGAATAAATGAAACAGTAGGTCGAAGCATTGCTTCAATCTGCGAACCACTGCTTCGATTGGCTCAAAATCCATTCCTTTATCTTCATTGATCCATGTTTCTGATATAGCAATTATGTTAAGTATTTTTTTTAATTGACTTAAATATTCTTTAATGTTAAAGTTTGCATACAGACTTCTGCTGTTGAAATGGATTATTGATAATTTGTTATCCGTTTTAATGATCTGATTAAACTGTTCATCTGTATAATAGCAACAACTGTCATTAATATTTGAGAAGAAATTATTGCCCGGGTCTATATCGTGCTCCAAGTCCAGTACATTGTGGTCTGTGTATTTAAATGTTCTCAGTTCTAGTTTTCCATGATCAGCAATCCTGTGAGTTATATCCTTCTTGTCTCCAGATGTAGATGATGTAGTAGATGAATAGGTTCCTCTGGACTGTGTCATGGTGTTGTGATGTGTTTGTGTCCTCATACCTTATTGGTTGTATTTGTCCAGTTCCTCGATGTTCCTGATTACCATAACCTTCGCTTGTTCTGGTGTTCCGTTCAGTTTGATGAATGTTTGCAGTTGGATGTCCATGTCTGTTGAATTTTTCCCTGCTTTTTTAAGAGACAAGCTTTCCTGGGATGTCTGCGTTTCTTTTTGGTCAGATATTCATTGATGAATACGTTTGTTCCTTTGAGTTTCTGTCCCTGTTTTAACAATGCCATTTCTGTTTTCTGTTGACAAACCTCATTATAACAGCTCGCTTGTCTCCATCCTCTCTCCTGGGCAGGGGTGGCACGCTTCAATGTTATTACAGTCCATTTGAATACCTTTAGATTGCAGGAAGTCAGCCACCTGTTGTTCCACTGAGCTGGCCTCCTGCTCACTGGCCTCCCCTCCGCTGTCTTCTGACACCGCCCATGCGTAGGATCGAGGTTTAATATGAATTCCTGTAATAATAACGTCGTTCATCCTTGTGTACTATTCCAACTCCGCAACACGGTTCTCCAGGTGCACCAGACGCCGGTCTTTCTCGGCATTCTGGATCTGGAGAGCCTTCACTTCTTCCACCAGCTCCATAATGGATTTCTGCTGCATTTTAACAACAGAGATTTCCTCAGACAAAAAGTCCAGGGACTTCTTGATATCGTCTCCCTCCTCCGCCGTCAGTGCCTTCTTCGGACCCATGGTCAGATAAATCCGCGCTGGCACCTCGGTAAAGCCACGCCGGTGGAACTGCGCTGGCACCTCGGGCTTCAGGTGGAGCCGCGCCGGGGGAACTGCGCTGACGCCTCGGGCTTCCGGTGGATGTGCGCTGAGGCGTCAGCGTACATCCACCGGCGCTGAAGCCAAGAGTAACGCGGCTGTTTGTTTTAAAAATGTAAGGAATAGAAAGTACAGATATTTGTGTGAAAATGTAATAAGTAGAAGTCAGAAGTAGGCAGAAAAATAAGTAATGGAGTAAAGTATAGATACCTAAAAAGTGTACTTAAGTACAGTAACGAAGTATTTGTACTTCGTTACTTGACACCTCTGCAAACAGATTAAAAAATGAATGATAAGACAGTCTAAAAAAGTGGGTCTTCAGTCTTGATTTATAAATCTCCACCATGTCAGACTGCCGAATAACAGCAGGTAGATCATTCCAAAGAGCCGGACCACGGTAGGAGAAGGCTCTATACCCCACAGACTTTTTGTTCATCCTCGGAACACACAGAAGCCCTGCGCCCTGCGAACGCAAAGGCCTCGCAGGTACGTAGGGCTTAACCAAGTCCGCCAAGTAGGAAGGCGCCAGTCTATGAACAGTTTTATAAACCAACAATAAAACTTTAAAATCCAATCTGGCAGAAACCGGTAGCCAATGAAGGGATGCCAGAATGGGAGTAATGTGGTCAAACCTTCTACTTTGTGTCAAAATTCTGGCAGCAGCATTCTGCACCAACTGAAGTCCTCGAATGCTAGACTGCGGCAGGCCAGAGAATAAAGCATTACAATAATCCAATCTAGAAGACACAAATGCGTGAATCAGAGTCTCAGCATCAGCCATAGACAGGATGAGTGGAAGAGTTGAAGATGGCACTCTTGCTATTTGTACTTTTGCAATTGAGTACTTTTAGTATAGATTAAACCACCCTAATAAACATGTTTACAGCCTGGTGCAAATTAAATGTTTGGTTTCTTAGCTAGTTTTCCCGATCATGGCAATTATATGGGGTGAATTTTTTATATCACTCATTGGAACAAGCTATTTTCAATTAATTCAATTTCAATTTAATTAGCTTATAATGTGCCAAATCACAAGAAAAGCCATCTCAAGGCGCCTCACACGGAACAATTCAACATAAAATTTAAATAAATAATTTTTAAAAATTAATAAAAAAAATAAAATACATTAAAAAAAAACAGAAGTAAAAGAATAAAACAGATAAAAAATAAAAACTATTCATAAGAAAGAGAATAAAAATTCATAATTAATTTTAAGAATAAAAATATTTTAAGCCATAAATGTATGAATAATTAGGGGCATGTTTGCTTGATTGAAAGCTGTCCACTGGTGAGCTGTGTCTGCTATGGACTCCTCTATGTTTGTCTTTTCTGAACATTTTATTACAAATATCTAAGAAAATATGGTTTGCTGAACAGTTAATTGTACAATGGACCATCTAAGAAGTCTGTTCCTCAGTATTTCCGTTAAGTGAAATTACAGTATATTTTTAAATTGTATATTAGCACCATTGGCACAAATTAGCAGGTATTGGGAACTTGGTGAGGTTATCTCCACTGAGGCAATAGGCCAGTCATAATTTTTAATACCCACACCTAAGCCAACCAGACCACAAAGCACATGCTAATAAAACAGCTGAACCAAGGTTAGCTTATTCGCTTGAAACTGTTTTGTAATTCTGAGATGGAGCATATTTGGGCTTCATTTGTGTTCCCAGGTCACACTGTTCTGCTCACGCTCTACCTTTTTAGCCATTTAGGGGTTGGCCGGGGAGTTAGACAGAGTCAGAATATGGCTATTTGGGGGCCTTTCAGAATATTAAAAGATTACTCATACTAACCTGTAATGTGAGAATTACTATGGGTAGTCTTTGTTTTTTTTGTTTTGTTTTTTTTTAGGAAATCAGTCCATCTCTGTTGTGTGTTTTAAATGCAAACAAATTGCAGTCCTATTGTGTAATCATGATTCTCTTTAATTGTCTGCAGCTGCTGCCCTTGGTAACCTGGTGTCTGATCTGGCAGGACTCGGGTAAGAATAGCACACAAACGAACCTCATGAATGATGTAAAGGTATGCCTGTATTACAACCATTTATACTCACTAGAATGAGTCAGGCTTGTGCAGAATCGATCAGCTCCATAATTACACGATGAATGCCAGTTAGAGTTCTGTCTGATTCAGACTTTGTGTCTACATTGACAACCTCATGCTGTGTCGGATTTTATTTGGCACTGCAGTCACTCAACCAACCTCCGACCTCAGTGCATGATGGGAAACGTCTACTGTTCCAAAGCTCTATTAACTCATCAGCTGAGATATTTGTTCAGTAAAAATTGCGTTTAAAATAAATCAGTAAGTCCCTTTGACTGCTCCCTTGTTTGCACTCGGGGTCCCCACAGCAAATCCAAGGTGAACCTGCATATTGAACTGGCACAGGTTTTACACTGGATGCCCTTCCTGATGCATCTCCACAGTACATGGAGAAATGTGACAAGGGTGGGGTCTGAACCGGAAATCTTCCCCCACTGAAACCAAGTGCACTAATCACTTGGCCACCAACCCTGGTTTGAAATGTATTCTCACTCATCCTGAGTAAGAAAATGTTTCATGTAATTGGTTGGATCCTCTTCAAATTGCGCCAAGTTTGCCTTCGACATGACTAGCCTGGTGCATTTCTGATCAGGCGTCAGAAGATGTGGCACCCACCAAGCTGACACCTTTGACATTCCAAGTTCTTCATGCAGAATGTGTTCAATTCTCTCACGGGATATTCCCACAGCATCTCCTAGCTGATTAATCATCGATCGTCTGTCGTCCATCACCATTTCATGAACAAGGTCAATGTTTTTCTGGGTTATGGCTGTTGCAGGCCGCCCAGACCTTGGGTCGTCTTCAAGGCTCTCTCTGCCCCTCTTAAATTCAGCTGCCCACTTCTGCACTGTAGATATGGAGGGAGTTTCATCCCCTAATGTAGCAACCATATCCGCATGAATGTCCTTGGGCTTTAACCCCTTCTCATGCAGGTACTTAATCACACCGCGATGCCAGATTTTGTCCATTTTTGCCATTTCCCTCTACCACAAACTTTCAAACTTGGCTATGAACCACAAACTACCTCACAAGCTGGAAGAAAATAATACAGTTAGTCATCAGAAGAGTTAAACTTAATGCATGCCAAGTTTTATTGAAATGGCATTTCTCCTTCTTGGTGAGCCTTAGAACTTTTCAGCCTACCCTCGTATTCTTTTAGTATTTTATTGTGAAGGTTTACTCTGCTAGTGGAATAAATGTGTGGGTGATGTAGGCTTTTTAATTACATAAAAGTGGAATAAATTAATTTCTATTTATCCAGATAATTGACAACTGGATGTCTTTGATATAAGGTTTCTTCAGATAATCCTTTGATTGCAATAAAATTACTTTTTGTCAATGAACTGTTGCTTAGTGAGACTCAGATGTGAGTTGCTACTTACATTGTAAGGGAACATCAGCAACAACATTTTGACCGTGTGACATGCTCCCTTGGGCATGATCCAGCACACATATGCCTCATTGTTGAGGATTGCAGCAAAAGGAAAAGGCACTGGTGATGTCCAAACAGATAGATGACTACTTTCTGGAGGTGGTGATGATGGCACCCACGGTCTGCCTAGGTGGTTGCTGGTCAGGACCCAGGGCAGGTCCGTAATGTGGTGGATGCAGTGACATTCAGCACCAGTGCATGCATCCAGACATGACCTGACCTGAGATACTCACAGAATGTGGAATGACACAAATGTTTGCTGTGATTTAATAAGAAGTCCAATATACGCCATGAGAACTAATTAGTGCAGGTGCTTATCCCTGGATTCTGTAGTGTGAAGTGGATAAGAGTCTACGAATCCCCATGGATGGGACACCAGTCCATCATAGGTTATTTATCCCACCCAAGGCCAATACTCACTCATTTATGTATATCTGGGTGGAGTGGGACAATGCAAATCAAGTTTAGCATACCCAGGAATTTAATACAGTTGGTCACCAAATTCCTACCCTGTTGTAGGCTGGTAATTTGCTATTTGAAATAATCTGTTCACTCTCTTTAACTGCCTGGTTCGCTGTTTCCTCTTTTCGCCTCAGAAACAGACAACAGACCCAGGGGTGTGGCCACACCTCCTGCACTGAGGGTCTGGCCACACCTCCTGCACAGAGCATGGAACTAGAGGGACATACAGTCTGTGGAAATGAGACAAAATATCAGTGGCTTACGGAAACAAATAAGCATGTGTCTATCATACTGTGCAGTCATACCATGTATTCGCCTGATGAAATCCATTACTAGAGAGGTAATGTTGTTAATCTTGGCTTATTCATGGATGAGCTGCAGTCGGCTGTCATTTTATACTGCGGGCATTCACCACAGGCATTCTTCATCTCTTCAGCATTCTGCTAGCAATGAAAATA
This sequence comes from Thalassophryne amazonica, assembly GCF_902500255.1. Lineage (NCBI taxonomy): Eukaryota > Metazoa > Chordata > Actinopteri > Batrachoidiformes > Batrachoididae > Thalassophryne > Thalassophryne amazonica. The sequence continues at coordinate 99,966,347 of NC_047109.1, forward strand.
AATCCCATGAATGATCCACCAAGACAAAAACAAAAGCATGTTAAATTACCCTGTTAACAACAACAACATATTGTCCATTGAGTGGCTGAGGTAAGAGAGGTGGTACTATGACCTCATAGTTTTAAAAAAGTTCAGTATGGCTTGTTCACACAAATACATAAAGGTGGTGTTTTCAGATTTATCCACTCTGGGACTCGTCGGTTCCATGTGGATGAAATGCCAGTACGATACAAACTTTTGCCAATACACCTAAACCCATATCCGTGTAGACGAGGCCAACATAGTGACACCATCGCAATCATTGCATTTCTTAGCCCACTCACCCAATATCACCACGAGCCACCACTGTTCAGGACTGTTGCAGTTTGTTAATCACAGAGACTTGACTTCTTGGGTGCATGCCGGATGAAGCTATCGACATAGTAGGCCACACAGCACACCATCCCAATAGAAAAAGGGACTCTAGTAAGAGGAAAGGGGGGGGGGTAAGCCTCGGTTCCACTGAAAAATAATCCATGAATAATGAGACACGCATGGGTGTGTCAGCGATTATTTGAAGAATGATCCACGTGTTAAGCTATCATGTATCCGCTACTAAGGCACCTCTATGTGCCTCTCTGTACCTCGCGTGCAGTGGTGGGCACAGTTCCGCTAACCGCTAATCAGCAAAGCTAACTTTTTCATTTTCAGCTAATTTTAAAAACCGTCAGCGGAGTAATTAGCTTCCACTAAATGTAGTTCCGCTAACTTTCAGTCCGCTAACATTTACTGGCATAGCGAGTAAGACCAAATGGTCAAAACTGTTTGTAAACCATAAAATCAAACTTAAATTCTAGCCTGATAGGCATTTTGCAAATCGTAAAGAACTCTGCCCCTCCACCCCATAGACGTTATATACACAGATGCTGTTGTGTGTTGGGGGGTTTGGCTGGATATTTTGGTGTTCTTTTCTTTTCTTTGCTCTCCAGGTGGTATGCAAACTGGTTTTTGTCTGTGGGGAAGGTGCTGGCAGAAGAGTCCTTCACCCTCATCAGCATGATTTGCAGCACCTGTGGATGATGCTCACGTGCAAACTTAAAGACTTTCAGCTGAAGCAGATAATGAGATGGCGTTCTGCATTTAAGCCATGAGTGATTCAAGCAGAATGGCCGGGAACTCGACCTTGTGACGTTCGTTTGTGAGACGCTGAGGACCGCGCCTGGGTTTGACACATCGTGCCTGTCAAGGAGGACGGGTGAGGGACACATGCTGTCAGCACACATCAGAGGTGATTGATTGTCTGAATAAGTGTTAATAGTAATTTGGTATTTTGTTACGCAGTGTATTTGAACATTGATGAGAATTGTGCAGCTCGCTTCTCACGGCCGTGGCGTGCGGACTGATGATCCTCCACCTGTTGTGAGAAGCTGCTCATTTACATAAAGCTTAAATTCAGACCTGAATGTGTTGCTGATAGTGTGTGCCTTTGAAGGATATTAGTTGTAGCTGTTGACTTACCTCACCTCTTCTATCCTTCACAGAGTCAGTTTGTCGTGTCCACCTGGGGGGTGTTTGGCGGTGAATGTGAGTCCAGAAGCGCCGGGCTTCGATCCCTTTGGGCGCTGGAGAGCGCGCCGTCCTTCACTCCACCAGACAAACGCACTTTTATGTTGTACACCGAGTATTGCACAAGAGGGGGATAATAAAATTGTTTTGTTTTTTGGAACCGCTTTCTGGTTATTTAGCGCTGGGTTCAGTCAGACGCAGGTCCGCTCCTCAACCCACGTCGGCACATAACAGATGCCTCATGGACTGCCGCTGCCTATTGGAGCCGGCGTATCAGCTGGCTGCCATCTTGGATTGGTCCCTGTTGCCCCCAGTGCATTTGTACTGAGGAAGGTGTATCCCCAACTACAATAATTCATAACTCCCCAAATCTTTACCCAATTTTCCCACGGTTTGGTTTGTTAGAAACAGCAGAGATTCAGTTATGATATAGGATGCTGTCACACATTAAAAATACATAATTTAATGCTGAAAGACTTTGTCTTATGAACTTTAACAAAGACATATGGTATGGCATATAGATAAATGTATAAATTCATTTTATAATTCACTAAAGAAACAAGTTTGGATTGTTCATTTGAATTTTTTTTCTCTCTCTCTCTCACACGCACGTGCGCGCGCACGCACACACACACACACACACACACACACACACACAGAGGACATCACTTTAATTAACTCTGCTTTGCTCACCAGGTTTTGTTACAAAGATGAACATTTTTTTCAAGGCCAGGAAAAGAAAGTTCCAGGTCATTCCAGGGTCTTAAACTACCTTGTTAGGCTTGCAGCTGGGGTTGGAGAGTTAAAACCCTTGAAAAAGAACTGTTTTGCACAGCTTCTTGCGTGTGCTGGCACTCTGTAACTCTGAAATAAATGAAATACAGACACCACAAATGACTGAAGCATAAAATGATGGTTCTCAATTCCAAAGAATTGTGAAACAAAAGTGCATAACAAGTAGATGGAAATGTGTACAAATGCACGCTCCCTTTTGCCGTATTAATGAAAACTCGCTTAACAGTTGCGATAGGAGTTGGATGGAAACACAGCTAATGAGAGAGAGAGTACCAGTTCCTGCTGTAATGACGTTACATGTAAGTAACATTTCTTACGATGACATAATATTACAAATGGTAAAATACCCAAAAATATTGTTCAGTTTTATTTGTGAAAGGTAATCCCATGTGATCTGGTTTCTATACTGCGCGAGTTATTGATGAATACTTTATTGAGCAAGTTAAAAACATTTATACATTGCGCACATTCATCTTTGAAAATCCGTACATTACTCAAAGGGAGTAGAATGAAGTAAAACTTATATTTTCTACCCCCTTTCACATGTTTTATTTTCGACTATGCAGACAAGAATAAATAAAAAAATTTTGAGATCATATATACCTATATAAACACACACCTTGCATTATACATATCAACATGTATTTACATAAATACACTACCTCTATACACAAATACCCTTGCATACACCAATACACACACTAGATTCAATGAGATTTGACAGTATAGCACTTTTAACCCACATACATGCACCCATGGGCACCCAGCCCATGCATGCATGCACGCACATTTACCTATATTCGATTAAACTTGATGATATAATTGCAACTGTAAGCAGCACAAAATACTGGCATATTTGCTTACTCTCCATTGACTCCGGTGCTAGCCCATTGTGAAGAGACCAGTCCAATATGGCAGCAGTGCTGGATTACGTTGCAGCAAGTTATGAGGTGTCTACATATATAATGTCTATGGTCCGCCCTCCCTCAGCAGAAGGAGGCGGGCTGGCTGCCAGTGTGGCTGGAGAAAAAAAACATCATTTACTTTCAATGTGCAGCAGCTCAAGAGAAGAGCAGAAGAGGTAAATCAGAAAGTCAATGAATTGCTGCAATGCATTATGATCGACAGTGTGTGTGCTTTAAAAGACAGCGTGTACATGCAAACTTGTACTTTTTTTTTAGTGAAAAGACACTTATTTATCAAATCAAATCAATTTTATTTATATAGCGCCAAATCACAACAAACAGTCGCCCCAAGGCGCTTTATATTGTAAGGCAAAAGCCATACAATAATTACAGAAAAACCCCAACGGTCAAAACGACCCCCTATGAGCAAGCACTTGGCAACAGTGTGAAGGAAAACTCCCTTTTAACAGGAAGAAACCTCCAGCAGAACCAGGCTCAGGGAGGGGCATTCTTCTGCTGGGACTGGTTGGGGCTGAGGGGAGAGAATCAGGAAAAAGACATGCTGTGGAAGACAGCAGAGATCAATCACCAATGATTAAATGAGTGGTGCATACAGAGCAAAAAGAGAAAGAAACACTCAGTGCATCATGGGAACCCCCCAGCAGTCTAAGTCTATAGCAGCATAACTAAGGGATGGTTCAGGGTCACCTGATCCAACCCTAACTATAAGCTTTAGCAAAAAGGAAAGTTTTAAGCTTAATCTTAAAAGTAGAGAGGGTGTCTGTCTCCCTAATCTGAATTGGGAGCTGGTTCCACAGGAGAGGAGCCTGAAAGCTGAAGGCTCTGCCTCCCATTCTACTCTTACAAACCCTAGGAACTACAAGTAAGCCTGCAGTCTGAGAGTGAAGCGCTCTATTGGGTGATATCATACTATGAGGTCCCTAAGATAAGATGGGACCTGATTATTCAAAACCTTATAAGTAAGAAGAAGAATTTTAAATTCTATTCTGAAATGAACAGGGAGCCAATGAAGAGAAGCCAATATGGGTGAAATATGCTCTCTTCTTCTAGTCCCCGTCAGTACTCTAGCTGCAGCATTTTGAATTAACTGAAGGCTTTTCAATTAACTTTTAGGACAACCTGATAATAATGAATTACAGTAGTCCAGCCTAGAAGAAATAAATGCATGAATTAGCTTTTCAGCATCACTGTGAGACAAGACCTTTCTAATTTTAGAGATATTGCACAAATGCAAAAAAGCAGTCCTACATATTTGCTTAATATGCGCAATGAATGACATATCTGGTTATCAGTGACTCCAAGATTTCTCACAGTATTACTGGAGGTCAGGGTAATGCCATCCAGAGTAAGGATCTGGTTAGACACCATGTTTCTGAGATTTGTGGGGCCAAGTACAATAACTTCAGTTTTATCTGAATTTAAAAGCAGGAAATTAGAGGTCATCCATGTCTTTATGTCTGAAAGACATTCCTGCAGTTTAACTAATTGGTGTGTTTCCTCTGGCTTCATGGATAGATAAAGCTGGGTATCATCTGCGTAACAGTGAAAATTTAAGCAATGCTTTCTAATAACACTGCCTAAAGGAAGCATGTATAAAGTGAATAAAATTGGTCCTAGCACAGAACCTTGTGGAACTCCATAATTAACCTTAGTCTGTGAAGAAGACTCCCCATTTATCAATCAATCAATTTTTTTATATAGCGCCAAATCACAACAAACAGTTGCCCCAAGGCGCTTTATATTGTAAGGCAAGGCCATACAATAATTATGTAAAACCCCAACGGTCAAAACGACCCCCTGTGAGCAAGCACTTGGCTACAGTGGGAAGGAAAAACTCCCTTTTAACAGGAAGAAACCTCCAGCAGAACCAGGCTCAGGGAGGGGCAGTCTTCTGCTGGGACTGGTTGGGGCTGAGGGAGAGAACCAAGAAAAAGACATGCTGTGGAGGGGAGCAGAGATCGATCACTAATGATTAAATGCAGAGTGGTGCATACAGAGCAAAAAGAGAAAGAAACAGTGCATCATGGGAACCCCCCAGCAGTCTACGTCTATAGCAGCATAACTAAGGGATGGTCCAGCCCTAACTATAAGCTTTAGCAAAAAGGAAAGTTTTAAGCCTAATCTTAAAAGTAGAGAGGGTGTCTGTCTCCCTGATCTGAATTGGGAGCTGGTTCCACAGGAGAGGAGCCTGAAAGCTGAAGGCTCTGCCTCCCATTCTACTCTTACAAACCCTAGGAACTACAAGTAAGCCTGCAGTCTGAGAGCGAAGCGCTCTATTGGGGTGATATGGTACTACGAGGTCCCTAAGATAAGATGGGACCTGATTATTCAAAACCTTATAAGTAAGAAGAAGAATTTTAAATTCTATTCTAGAATTAACAGGAAGCCAATGAAGAGAGGCCAATATGGGTGAGATATGCTCTCTCCTTCTAGTCCCCGTCAGTACTCTAGCTGCAGCATTTTGAATTAACTGAAGGCTTTTTAGGGAACTTTTAGGACAACCTGATAATAATGAATTACAATAGTCCAGCCTAGAGGAAATAAATGCATGAATTAGTTTTTCAGCATCACTCTGAGACAAGACCTTTCTGATTTTAGAGATATTGCGTAAATGCAAAAAAGCAGTCCTACATATTTGTTTAATATGCGCTTTGAATGACATATCCTGATCAAAAATGACTCCAAGATTTCTCACAGTATTACTAGAGGTCAGGGTAATGCCATCCAGAGTAAGGATCTGGTTAGACACCATGTTTCTAAGATTTGTGGGGCCAAGTACAATAACTTCAGTTTTATCTGAGTTTAAAAGCAGGAAATTAGAGGTCATCCATGTCTTTATGTCTGTAAGACAATCCTGCAGTTTAGCTAATTGGTGTGTGTCTTCTGGCTTCATGGATAGATAAAGCTGGGTATCATCTGCGTAACAATGAAAATTTAAGCAATACCGTCTAATAATACTGCCTAAGGGAAGCATGTATAAAGTGAATAAAATTGGTCCTAGCACAGAACCTTGTGGAACTCCATAATTAACTTTAGTCTGTGAAGAAGATTCCCCATTTACATGAACAAATTGTAATCTATTAGACAAATATGATTCAAACCACCGCAGCGCAGTGCCTTTAATACCTATGGCATGCTCTAATCTCTGTAATAAAATTTTATGGTCAACAGTATCAAAAGCAGCACTGAGGTCTAACAGAACAAGCACAGAGATGAGTCCACTGTCCGAGGCCATAAGAAGATCATTTGTAACCTTCACTAATGCTGTTTCTGTACTATGATGAATTCTAAAACCTGACTGAAACTCTTCAAATAGACCATTCCTCTGCAGATGATCAGTTAGCTGTTTTACAACTACCCTTTCAAGAATTTTTGAGAGAAAAGGAAGGTTGGAGATTGGCCTATAATTAGCTAAGATAGCTGGGTCAAGTGATGGCTTTTTAAGTAATGGTTTAATTACTGCCACCTTAAAAGCCTGTGGTACATAGCCAACTAACAAAGATAGATTGATCATATTTAAGATCGAAGCATTAAATAATGGTAGGGCTTCCTTGAGCAGCCTGGTAGGAATGGGGTCTAATAAACATGTTGATGGTTTGGATGAAGTAACTAATGAGAATAACTCAGACAGAACAATCGGAGAGAAAGAGTCTAACCAAATACCGGCATCACTGAAAGCAGCCAAAGATAACGATACGTCTTTGGGATGGTTATGAGTAATTTTTTCTCTAATAGTTAAAATTTTGTTAGCAAAGAAAGTCATGAAGTCATTACTAGTTAAAGTTAATGGAATACTCAGCTCAATAGAGCTCTGACTCTTTGTCAGCCTGGCTACAGTGCTGAAAAGAAACCTGGGGTTGTTCTTATTTTCTTCAATTAGTGATGAGTAGAAAGATGTCCTAGCTTTACGGAGGGCTTTTTTTATAGAGCAACAGACTCTTTTTCCAGGCTAAGTGAAGATCTTCTAAATTAGTGAGACGCCATTTCCTCTCCAACTTACGGGTTATCTGCTTTAAGCTACGAGTTTGTGAGTTATACCACGGAGTCAGACACTTCTGATTTAAAGCTCTCTTTTTCAGAGGAGCTACAGCATCCAAAGTTGTCTTCAATGAGGATGTAAAACTATTGACGAGATACTCTATCTCCCTTACAGAGTTTAGGTAGCTACTCTGCACTGTGTTGGTATATGGCATTAGAGAACATAAAGAAGGAATCATATCCTTAAACCTAGTTACAGCGCTTTCTGAAAGACTTCTAGTGTAATGAAACTTATTCCCCACTGCTGGGTAGTCCATCAGAGTAAATGTAAATGTTATTAAGAAATGATCAGACAGAAGGGAGTTTTCAGGGAATACTGTTAAGTCTTCTATTTCCATACCATAAGTCAGAACAAGATCTAAGATATGATTAAAGTGGTGGGTGGACTCATTTACTTTTTGAGCAAAGCCAATAGAGTCTAATAATAGATTAAATGCAGTGTTGAGGCTGTCATTCTCAGCATCTGTGTGGATGTTAAAATCGCCCACTATAATTATCTTATCTGAGCTAAGCACTAAGTCAGACAAAAGGTCTGAAAATTCACAGAGAAACTCACAGTAACGACCAGGTGGACGATAGATAATAACAAATAAAACTGGTTTTTGGGACTTCCAATTTGGATGGACAAGACTAAGAGACAAGCTTTCAAATGAATTAAAGCTCTGTCTGGGTTTTGGATTAATTAATAAGCTGGAATGGAAGATTGCTGCTAATCCTCCACCCCGGCCCGTGCTACGACTAACTTTTAGGACAACCTGATAATAATGAATTACAATACAAGTTAGTCGTCTTGAGATATCTTTCCCAAGTAATATCCCACCAAGCCTGATGAAAATCCATACAGCCATTTTTTTTATATCTTGTTCACAGCACACTACCCTGCAAGTGAACATTTATAGTAAATTCATCAATTTGTGCCAATAACAATGTCACATACATGTTTTGTCTGTATTTAACTTTATTTTATTATTGCATTTCACTGTATTGCTCAGTAATTTTGGACATTTTATTGAAATTTCTGATTGTTGATTTTAAACATATTTATTGTTTCTGTGTAGGCTCTCAGTTGTCCAGGTGGTTTCCATAGTAGAGAAGCTTGAATTTTCGACTGGACTGGGTTGCTTGACGCAAGGACGTTTCGCTTCAAATCGCAGAAGCTTCCACAGCTAAAATTCTTGCTCTGGTAGTCTGACTTCTGTCTTGACTCTTGTAGAGAAGAATAAACAGAAGCCACAAAAGCTGGAGTTTTAAACCTAACCAGACCCCTCCTACCGAGAGGCAGATTGCTATAGGGCTAGTGACTAAACAATAGCTCTAATTAGCACCTATTGTGCTCTAGTTAGCACCCTCCTAATGACAGGGCAGCTGTCCCTCCTAATGATGGACGGACGCCTCTGCTGATGGCTCCCTTGACGACTCTCCTGATGACGTGAATGACTCATTACCATGAACAAAAGACTGAAACTGCTTTGACCTGAGTACCCCATTGTAAACAGGGCACAAAGTGTGTCTCAGACCCCCTCCCCGGTTAAGGCTGGGTTTCAGCTGTTTCACATAGAATGCCTCACTGACCCCTCTCTCAAACCATTTCTTCTCTCTGGCTAAGATTTTAACTTCCTTGTCCTCAAACGTGTGGTTAGTGTCTTTAAGGTGGAGATGAACTGCAGACTGAGGTCCACTGGCGCCCTCTCTGCGGTGCTGGTATAGCCTTTTGTGTAAAGGTTGCTTAGTCAAACATTTATAGGCGTAAAAACCTGTCTTCAAAAATCCAAAGTGCCAAGAATGGTGAGCTGGACTGTTTTCTTTATCAGACAGACTGATGATGACACAGAAGCACTAAGAAATGGAGACAGTGGAAAGCTGGCTTTAGCACCAATGTAGAGTGATGGATTAGACAAGCTGTTGTGGTCTTTGTAAGTGCTCCTTGAGGACACACTACCAGTTTGGCTCGTGTGCCTTTACTTGCCACTCAGTTATGATTAGAGAGTGGAGCCTTTGCGGCCAGATTGTCAGAGTGAGCCCGTATGCACAAGAGAGAGCACTTCATATTTTGTTTTTTTGCTTCTTTTTTTAAAGCCACTGAGCATGAAGGCTGTGTTTGCTTCATCTTGGTCTCTGTGGAGTTCCTCGAGATGTCCTTCAATGCAATATTTCTATTACATATTTAAAGATAAAATGCTGCTGTACACACACTCTCTTTTTATGATTTGTATTTCTTTGGGGGTCAGTGTTACTGCAGCAGCAGATGAATGGATGATTCAGCAGCTGATGAGGATGCTCAGTACACTGATCTCTGAGGATACTCCAGATGCCTCTCTGCTGCCAACATGCTGCATTTTTCATTATAGCTCAGTTTTAAGTGAATCAGCCTCGTAAAAAGAAGGAAAAGGATCCACATGTAGTTTGTAGGATCAATGTCTGGAGCGGTTAAGTTTGCCAGTGGTGGCACCAAAGAGTCAAAAGAGAGTGTGCAACCTTGATACTGGCACTGCAACAGCTACACCAGTTATATGTGCTGGTTGTCAGCTGTGTGTTGATTGAATGCATTTTTTTTCCATCACTAGGGTGGCCAGATGTCCTCCTTTTTGCCACAAATTGAGATGGTTTCTGGCATTGTATTGCAGTCCAGCTTCAGTTTTGAAATGCATGTTTTAAAATGTATGTTTCAAACACGCATTTCAAAACTGAAGCCGGACTGTCAATAACAGTGCCATCTGGCCACCCTAACCATCAGCCCATCAGTGAATGAACACACAAAGATGAAGAAAAATTCTGAATGGGGATTTCCAAGTTGCGCTAGAGCAGCGCATGTGTGATTATGTTACAACTCTATCCAGTTAGGGAGACGCGGTTTTGTTCAGCAACAAGAACTGTCAAGAAACTTTCTGTTGCTGTTTGGAGTTGTGTGGAGGTAGGAATGGCTTTTGAATGCTTGAATAATTATGTCAGTCACACAAAGACCTCACATAATAGTGAAACATGTTCATGCACCCAGAATGTTGGTATTTTGGTCGTTTGAACTTTCCTAGCAATGAATGTATAAGCCCCAGTCACATGGCACTAACGAAGGACACCAAAGCCCAAACAAAACAAGAAGTCTGAACTTACGTTGACTTTCAGAGACATCATTTAACCGGCATCCAGCTTTGATCAGTTAACCACTCTGTGAGGGGTCCTAGCAACGGATTGGTTAGCCACTCCGTGAGGCGTCATAACTAGGCACGGGTATCGAAAACCAGTTCCTTTCGGGATCGTTAAGAAATGATTGGATCCACCGACATCAATAACCTTTTTGCTTAACAATTCTCTTATCGGCCCTTCAGAGTGGCCGTTGTTTGGGGGGTGTTTGTCAGGAAAATGATCATTTCTCTACATTGATTACAGACCCTACAGTGGGTCTGTAATCAGCGTTTCTGCAGTGCAGCTTTGCTTTGAACCTTGAACCAATCAGAGAAGTGTTTCGTAGATCGAAGCAGTGCTTCGATCTGCTACTTCATTAGTTCATTGTTTTATTTCGCTTTATCTAATTTTTTTCCAGCTAAAACCCTAAAGAGCATATGCCTGTGAGTAATATTTACCTTTTTTATGTTAAGCCAACCTGTTATGGTCTTCTGAAACAGTTGATAGATGTATTTTTATAACTTAGCATGTCTATGGCATTTTCATTGTTAAGTTAGCATTAAGCTGTTCGCATCTCAGCACGTTTGTGTGCATTTCAAGAGTTCAGATGCAAAACCCAGTATCTCCAAAACCATACATTTTTAGTTGAGGCCAACATGTACTTGGCTGTCAAGGGGACCACCAGTGTGTGAAATATGAAAGAATTTGAACAAACTGTTTTCATTTTATTGATGAAAGTCTGTGCATTTCTGAATATGGTTTCCTTTAAATCTCCATTTTCAACTGCATTTTCTCCATTTAAAAAAAAAAAATACTTACTGGGGTTTTGCATCTGAACTCTTCATTTGTTTTCTGTATAATTAATGGCTCAGCATTACATTGTCCGCAAAAGAGTCAAATTGGAATTTTTTTAAATTTATTTTTATTAATATATTAGTAATAATAGCAAACAACAACAATAATAGTAATAATAACTCATAATAACTAATAATGCTACAATACAATTTTAGAGAAAGAGACAAAAAGAACAACAGAAAAGATAAAACCAACTAACAATGAAAATAAATAAATAAATATATAGAATAAATAAGTGTTTCCTGTGAACACCTAGTGACTCTTACACCTCCATTTCATCCCTGTTTTATTAAGATTGACAATTAGTTTCGGTCAAACCATATTTCAGTTTGTTAATTTCTTCAGTGATTTCCTCCAGAACTATCTGCCAAGCTAGAAAACTGCTGCATCCTAGTAAGAGCAGAATACTACTGGAATGAATTGAACAAGGAAAGTTGGGTTTTTTCCCTCACCAAAATGGATGCTGCACTCACTGCAGTTATTGTCTGGAATAGCCCCAGATTGCTTTTCAGAGCTTCTAGAATTCAAACATTTTTGTGCGGGTGGTGTTGGGGAGTAATTTTGGATGTCAGCTTTTTTTTTTTTGTATGTTTGTTTTTCACCACTTTCATCCCTGAATATGTCAATTGTGAGTCATTTTTTTGCAGATTAAAGTCACTAACCTGTCTTGTTGCAAGAAAGAAATGAGAATCGTCCGCCGTTCTGTTCACACAGTTCCAAACACTGCACCGGTCTCTGTCAAGTCAAGTTAGAAAGACAGTCTACTCAGATTTAATAAATTCAAAGCGAAACACCATTTAAATCAAATGACAACTCTTTCCAAACTGCAATCGATCAAAATGTTTTTTCCTCCCAAAACAAGACGTCCTGCACTGACGAGCAGCAGCCGGCTGAGCTCAGCTCAGAGGTACGGAGAGACATTCATGCCAAAATGTCTGAAAGGAAATGCTTTTGACAAAAACTACAGATTGTCCAGAGATCAAGGATCCAGTGACCAATTTAAAATGTTGCTGACATAGAAAACCTGTAAAGCCTACTTTAGTACACAGAAAATTCACAAGAGCTATCGATAAGGAATCGATCGATTAAACGGAATCGATAATGATATCGATAAAATCTTATCAATACATAACATCATAAGATCCAATCCCTAGTCACAACATCCGATCAGTCATTTGCTCCGTGAGGCGTCATAACAACCAGGAGTGACTACTGACCCGGCGTCTGGGCACCCACAGTCGAAGTTTGCTATTCGCCCGGCTGCTGTCTCTCTCTGGCCGGTGTGAGGAGTTTAGCACTGTCCTCACACCGGGACCACACTGACGAACAGTCTCTGAAAAAAGCTCTGCAGCAGACGTCTGTCACTTTTGTGTTTTTTTTGCTCAGATTTGCAGACTGAGTGGTTCACTTTTTGATTTTAGTTTTTTTAGAGAATACACAACGCTTCACAAACACAGTAACTGGCCCATAACAACCGATCGGTTAGCTGCGAGGCGTCATAACAGGCTGTTGTTTTTAATCACGCCAAACACGCGAGTGAGAGGCTCACTAACCGGAAGTCTCGGCAGCACAACTTGAAAATTGTCCATTAATTTGTCATTTCTTCATATAACATCAGCTTTCTGTTAGAAGAGCAGTCAGTCTCCAACATGATATACAAACAAGGCTTTTGACCCCCAGTGTAACAGGCAAACAGACTGTGCAAAACAGCACAGAGAGTTTGATACATTTTTCATCAATCATGGTTTGAGTCACACTTTGGCTCATAGTGTTCCATTTTCACTTGGCACAAAGTACTACACTGCACAACGTAAAGGTTATTAATTGTGATCATTTAAATTGTGCAATTGTTATCCTTTGATTCTCCATTAGAATTATGGGCCTTTCACACTGGACACGTCGGAAGCATCAAATGCGTCAAAAAACGGTCTAAAAAGCATTATTTTCAATGAGACGCGTTGCTTTTTAGATGCGTCAGAAGCGTCGCGTCAAAAGCCGAGCTAAACCGACGCTTCTGACGGGAGCGCGCATTGCCACTTGTCAGCAGACTGACGCGGTCAAAGTTCAACCCAATCCAACTTTCGACGCTCTGAGCTGTGACGTACTTTTGCGCTGTCCAATAGGAACAACGCGTCGGGCCAAAACACGGAAGACTAGTGGCAGAAACCACTGATCTGTACAAAACAGTAACGTGTGCCAGGACTGCTCATTTATGAAGAAAAATCCTTGGAAATGTTTTTTGTTGTTTGTTACCTCAAAATTTCTGATTACTGTTAAAAAAAGTTTAGAACGCTTGTAATTAAAATAGCTAAATAAATCAATAAATGGTTCTTTAATCAATCAATCAATCAACTTTTTTCTTGTATAGCGCCAAATCACAACAAACAGTTGCCCCAAGGCGCTCCACATTGCAAGGCAAGGCCATACAATAATTATGAAACACAGTCTACGTCTAAAGCAACATAACCAAGGGATGGTCCAGGGTCACCCGATCCAGCCCTAACTATAAGCCTTAGCGAAAAGGAAAGTTTTAAGCCTAATCTTAAAAGTAGAGAGGGTATCTGTCTCCCTGATCTGAATTGGGAGCTGGTTCCACAGGAGAGGAGCCTGAAAGCTGAAGGCTCTGCCTCCCATTCTACTCTTACAAACCCTAGGAACTACAAGTAAGCCCGCAGTCTGAGAGCGAAGCGCTCTAATGGGGTAATATGGTACTACGAGGTCCCTAAGATAAGATGGGACCTGATTATTCAAAACCTTATAAGTAAGAAGAAGAATTTTAAATTCTATTCTAGCATTAACAGGAAGCCAATGAAGGGAGGCCAACAGGGGTGAGATATGCTCTCTCCTGCTAGTCCCCGTCAGTACTCTAGCTGCAGCATTCTGAACCAACTGAAGGCTTTTTAGGGAACTTTTAGGACAACCTGATAATTTAGAAACCTTTCATCTGTAAATTAAAACCACGTTATTTCAGATTAGATAATTTCTTTAACATAAGGACCCTCGGACATTTATTTTTAGACAAATGGTAAATGGACTGCATTTATATAGTGCTTTTCCATCTGTATCAGATGCTCAAAGCGCTTTACAATAATGCCTCACATTCACCCCGATGACAGGGTGCTGCCATACAAGGCACTCACTACACACCGGGAGCAATAGGGGATTAAAGGCCTTGCACAAGGGCCCATAGTGATTTTCCAGTCAGGCGGGGATTTGAACCCATGATCTTCTGGACTCAAGCCCAACACTTTAACCACTAGACCATCACCTCCCCCAACAGACAAACTCCCCCAACAGACAAAATAACATGGAAATTTGTACATTTTTTAAGTCTGGTAGATTATTTATATCTCATTTCAACCAGAAAAACAGACACTAAATAAATACAAATGTTTATTATAAATGCAACAAGAAATAATTTTACAATGACTGCAGTGTGATTATAAAGTAGGATTTCTGTGACATAAACCTCATGATGAATTTTTTTTTTTATATAGTCATTTCAACAAATAGTTGCTGTTGAAAGAGCCTTTTATTTAGAAGCAGGTGATTCTCGGGACCAGATGAAGGTCTCTTCTGCAGCTTTGAACTCTGGTGGTGTTGCTGAAGAGCAAAGATGTTTTCTTTCGACTCGACTTCATGGTCTTCAGCTCATCAGTGGAAGTTTGGTTGTCTGCACAGCAAATGTTCTTGATTGGGACAAATAATTTTTTTTTTAAATATAAAGAAGCACTAAACAGTTTATATATATAAAAAAATGGGGAAAAAAAACGATGGAAAAAAACGCCCGAAAAAAAAGTTATTTAAAGTTGAGCTTTTGTGGTGTCTGAAAAAAGTTGTAGCTTTATTTGGTAAAAATAAAAAAGACTGAACCATTTACAAATTAAAGTGTTCACTCAGATCAACTGTGCTAAAAGGCTAAGCTAACGTTAGCCGATCATTAAACCTTCACAGCAGTGCACCTCGATAAAGCTGCAGAACTAAACTCCATTGGGCAAACTGGGACTTCGCATATATCCAAATAGTGGAAGATTTCGGACTGAGTGGGTTTGCTCCATCCCCCGGCTGCCTGCCTCGGTCTGCCCAGGGATGATGCCTGAAGGCCGGCTTCTCTGTGCGGGTCGGCTCACTGTCGCGGTTCGATCGATATCCCACCAAGTTGTCAGTCCTCCCTCAGTCGGCGTCACTCCGAAAAGTAGCTGAAAAAAAGCTTCTCCCAGCAGGGTAATGGGAGAATCATTCTACTGCTGTTTTTTAAAGCTTTTTTGTGGTTCAGGTGATGCAAATTCAAGATGGCAATCGCTGAACTTTTTTGAGATTGTGAAAACAGCCAGAGTGTGACGTGGCAATCTCCGCCCCCTTGCTGCTTCCGAAGCGAAGCAACTGACGTCACGTCGCGTTGGAAACGCATCCGACGTATTGGAAAGCGTTGACGGATTGGCCTGAAGTGTTCAGTGTGAAAGGCCCATTACACTCATCTGTGTACATGTGTGGGTTTGTTGGTCCAAAAATGAGGTGTGGGCAGGCACACTGCAGGTCCATTAATATCCCGTGGAAGCAGAATGTGATTGTGCTATAGACCTGGGTGGTTGTCCAGGGCCCAAGGCCGTTTTCTAGACAGTTTAAAGAATTTGGATATTTTTCAGAGACCCTTGCTATTTGCATTTTTGAAGGGGCACTTTCAAACCATGTTTTTGATCATTTCCATTTTTCTTTCAGTTTTGGTGCAAAATGCAACTACATTATTTTTCTGTATGAAAGCTCCTTTCTTTCCAGCTAGTTAAATTCTACTGTTTTGCAGTTAAATAAAGATTAGCTTGTCAAAAAACAGAGGTCTGAGTCTTGGTTCCAAAGCTGTCATAAAGACTCCTGGTTTTCCTGTTTACAAGCTTTTTAATGTCATGTCAGTTCACACTGGCACTCACATGGCACCAGGTCCACACACAATACCAACTTTTGGGGCCAACCTCCTAAACTGGTTGCAAAGAAAAGCCTGTAGACTCTGTTTCCTTCATGAGGAATTTTTTGCCCATTTTTAAAGTGAAAAAACAATCATAATACAACATTGATTTAACTGTTGCATCACTTAATCCTGACACTAGACTCTGATAAATACCATTCTGTGTGCGAACAACAAGCTTGTGTGTCATTCCTGGATGTACTTCATGGTGGCCACGCTGGTACTGTATGTCAGTAGTCTTATTTCCTTTCTTCACAAAGTAAAAACATCTTCTCACTTCAAGTGTCCACATTCTCTTAATTTGGGATTTTACATTTTTAGCATCACATCACAGTAAATTGTTACCAGTCTAATGTGTAGCTATGAAACTCTCAGCTTGAATTACATTATAAGGTGAGGTTGCAAGAGCCGATCTAGCTTCATGGTGATTGGGTGGGTGGGGAGGTTGTCACTTTTAGACACTTCAGGGGCATGCTCCCTCAGAAAATGTTTTAAAATCTATATCCTTTTTTCCTGTATTCTATGTCATGATTGGGGTCTGTGAAGGAGTGTGTCTTTTGTATTCTTTGTTTTATTTCTGCTGGTTCTCTGTCACTGTTAAGTTTGCTTGGGGTTTTGTTGGAGGGACTTATCTTGTCTGCTGTCTTCTGCTTGGTGATGGGCGTTTCCTTTTGGTCCTCTCTCCTGCTTGCCACACCCCTTTCCAGATCTTCCACACACACCTGTCCTGCATTTCCTGCTAATCACTCTCTCTATTTAAGTCACACTTTCACCTTGTCTGGTTGTGCGATTGTTGAGCCTTGAGCCACTTTTGAGCATTTTTCTTCTGAGCATCTTGTCCTGCTTTAGTCTACCTGTGTTTTTTTTTTTTTGTTTGTTTGTTTGTTTGTTTTTGTCTGCCTGCCTGTTTTTTTTTTTTTTTTTTGCCTAATGCTTTGGATCATGTTATTTATTTTGACCTGCCTACCTGTGTACCGAACCCTGCCTGAACTCTTGTTAAACCCTGTTTTATCGACATCTAAATCCTGCATTTGTGTCCAGCCCTGCTTTACCAGTAAGCCTGACATTCTAAGGCAATCTGGGAAGAGAAATATTGATTCTCTAGTCCTAATAATCAAATTTTATTTTCCTAAGTCTCATCAGCTTCTCCTTTCTTCACTCAGGGTCACCACAGCAGATCAGAGATTTATTTTTCAAATTTTTATTTTATACACAGGAATTCTTCTAACACTTCTTGCAGCAGTGTTCATAAATCAGCCTTCTTCTCTTTCTTTTTTACCATTCCCATATTTTATCACACTTTGGTCGGGGGGGGGGGGGGGGGTTTCACCACATTTACATATTTCTCAGAAGTCCTGCTCACAATGACCACATTAAATGGACTGCATTTATATAGTGCTTTTCCATCTGCATCAGATGCTCAAAGCGCTTTACAATAATGCCTCACATTCACCCCGATGTGAGGGTGCTGCCATACAAGGTATACTCAGTACACACCAGCATTACTCTGGGAAAGTGTTTGTTTTTTTCTCAGTCGGTCAGTCAGAAAATGCAAACAGAGGCAGTGCGTCCTTTCTCTCTTCTTAGATTAATAGTGTCATGATTACAAGTTGTGATTTTGCAGAACGCCCCCTTGTATGCATCAACAAAATGACTGCTTGCCTCTGTGGAAGACCGAACATGTCGGTGTACTAACTAGACATTCATGTATAATTGAATTTGAAGGGTTTTTTTGTTTGATGTCAACATTTGGCAGATATTGAAAATCAGCTGAACGTTGTTGAAGTCTATAATTTAGCCTGACACACATTCTGGTTCCTGCTGAGGCTCCATCCTGGAGTCATCTCAGCTGCTGCTTGTTTCTTTCACAGCCACAGTGTAGACTTTCTTGTGCAATATCTGTAAACCATGTACAATATTTCCCGTGCAATATTATTCCACAGTTGTATATAATTCTCGTTTTACATTTTACTTGGTCCACATTTTATTTAATTTAATTGTACATATACCTTGAATAATTTATTGTTAAATTTTATTATCTTTTATTTGGCTAACAATTACTTGCACCTCGGAAAAGAACCTTTTTGGAGTTGCACTCAAATATCGTTGCAATGCAGATTACAATGATAATAAAGGCAATTCTGATTCTTGTGATTCTGACTTTCTTGGGCAGAAGATACAGCCAGGAAAACAGTATTGTATTCAGCAAGATGAGAAATAAATAGGATAAATGTCAAATGTATTAGTGGGATACAAGGAATTATGAATGGGTAGTAATTGTTGCTTACATTTGCAGGTTCTTCTTTCCACATAACTGCTCAACATAAAACTGTGTCTCAGATAACAGATGTGTAAAAACAGCCAGGCTGTTTAATTTCAGCCTCTAGCACAACATCCTTTATTGTCTGCACTAGAGCCTGGCCTATACAATATTTTTAAAACCGATAGTGGTTTTGGCATTGGTTAATTCTAAAATTTGATAAGATGATATAGTGACCAATATTCCTCTTTTTTTACCCCCACAGAAACACATAGCATAAACAAAGATTTCCCCTAACATTTATTTTGTGTAATTTTTCTAATGAGTCTTCACCAAGATAACATGACATAATGCAGTTTGAAATTAAGCTTATTTTCTTGACACAGTGATTCATACTTCAAAAGTGCTGTTTGAGCTAATGGCCCCTCAGTGCCTGACGTAATGGGCCATTTTTTTTCCACATGATGGGCCCTTCTCAGACATGATTGGACCTATATTAAGCAGAATAACATAAACAATTTAAAATTTGTAAATTTTGTGACCGAGGCCTATTGTAAGAGTCACATTTTAAGCCAGTTTCAGTTAATATTAGTTTAATTATTTTATTTTATGTGTAGGTCATAAATAATGTTTGAAAGGTTTAAAACATATTAATACCAAACGTCGAGTGAGGCCGAAGTATTGAGCTCAGTACATTGCTGAGTTCACAAAGTATTGAGCAAAGGGTGTGAATACTTATGTACATGTGATTTCTTAGTTTTTTTTTTAATTTTTAATAAATTTGCAAAAATAGAAAAAAAAACCTTTTCATGTTGTCATTATGGGGTGTTGTGAGTTGAATTTTGATGGGAAAAAATAATTTACTCCATTTGGAATAAAGCTGTAGCATAACAAAATGTAGAAAATGTGAAGTGCTGTGAATACTTTTCAGATGCACTGTACATTTAGTAGCATTAATCTGGTGAGGCATTTTGTAGAAAAAAAGCAGATCACAGACATGACATAAAACTAAAGTCATTTCACATAGCAACTTTCTGGCTTTAAGAAACACTATAAGAAATCAAGAAAAAAATTGTGGCAGTCAGTAACGGTTACTTTTTTAGACCAAGCAGAGGGAAAAAAATATGAACTCACTCAATTCTGAGGAATAAATTATGGAATCACCCTGTAAATTTTCATCCCCAAAACTAACACCTGCATGAAATCAGATCTGCTCGTTAGTCTGCATCTAAAAAGGAGTGATCGCACCTTGGAGAGTGGACTGACATGAATCATGGCTCCAATACGAGAGATGTCAATTGAAACAAAGGAGAGGATTATCAAACTCTTAAAAGAGGGTAAATCATCACGCAGTGTTGCAAAAGATGTTGGTTGTTCACAGTCACCTGTGTCTAAACTCTGGACCAAATACAAACAACATGGGAAGGTTGTTAAAGGCAAACATACTGGTAGACCAAGGAAGACATCAAAGCGCCAAGACAGAAAACTTAAAGCAATATGTCTCAAAAATCGAAAATGCACAACAAAACAAATGAGGAACGAATGGGAGGAAACTGGAGTCAACATCTGTGACCGAACCGTAAGAAACCGCCTAAAGGACATGGGATTTACATACAGAAAAGCTAAACGAAATTCATCATTAACACCCAAACAGAAAAAAACAAGGTTACAATGGGCTAAGGAAAAGCAATCATGGACTGTGGATGACTGGATGAAAGTCATATTCAGTGATGAATCTCAAATCTGCATTGGGCAAGGTGATGATGCTGGAACTTTTGTTTGGTGCCGTTCCAATGAGATTTATAAAGATGACTGCCTGAAGAGAACATGTAAATTTCCACAGTCATTGATGATATGGGGCTGCATGTCAGGTAAAGGCACTGGGGAGATGGCTGTCATTACATCATCAATAAATGCACAAGTTTACGTTGATATTTGGACACTTTTCTTATCCCATCAATTGAAAGGATGTTTGGGGATGATATCATTTTTCAAGATGATAATGCATCTTGCCATAGAGCAAAAACTGTGAAAACATTCCTTGCAAAAAGACACATAGGGTCAATGTCATGGCCTGCAAATAGTCCGGATCTTAATCCAGTTGAAAATCTTTGGTGGAAGTTGAAGAAAATGGTCCATGACAAGGCTCCAACCTGCAAAGCTGATCTGGCAACAGCAATCAGAGAAAGTTGGAGCCAGATTGATGAAGAGTACTGTTTGTCACTCATTAAGTCCATGCCTCAGAGACTGCAAGCTGTTATAAAAGCCAGAGGTGGTGCAACAAAATACTAGTGATGTGTTGGCGCGTTCTTTTGTTTTTCATGATTCCATAATTTTTTCCTCAGAATTGAGTGATACCATATTTTTTTCCCTCTGCTTTGTCTAAAAAAGTAACCGTTACTGACTGCCACAATTTTTTTCCTGATTTCTTATAGTGTTTCTTAAAGCCAGAATGTTGCCATTTGAAATGACTTTAGTTTTGTGTCATGTCTGTGATCTGCTTTTTTTTTCTACAAAATTAAACAACTGAATGAACATCCTCCGAGGCCGGTGATTCCATAATTTTTGCCAGGGGTTGTACATTTCTGTGCCTCATAGGGGAGTCCGCTGTCTAAATAGTAATGTGTTCAGTTCCAGCATATGAGGGCTGTCAATAAAGTATAGGTCCTTTTTATTTTTTTCAAAAACTATATGGATTTCATTCATATGTTTTTACATCAGACATGCTTGAACCCTCGTGCGCATGCGTGAGTTTTTCCACACCTGTCGGTGACGTCATTCGCCTGTGAGCACTCCTTGTGGGAGGAGTCGTCCAGCTCCTCGTCGGAATTCCTTTGTCTGAGAAGTTGCTGAGAGACTGGCGCTTTGTTTGATCAAAATTTTTTCTAAACCTGTGAGACACATCGAAGTGGACACGGTTCGAAAAATTAAGCTGGTTTTCAGTGAAAATTTTAACGGCTGATGAGAGATTTTGAGGTGATACTGTCGCTTTAAGGACTTCCCACGGTGTGAGACGTCGCGCAGCGCTCTCAGGCGCCGTTATCAGCCTGTTTCAAGCTGAAAACCTCCACATTTCAGGCTCTGTTGATCCAGGATGTCGTGAGAGAACAGAGAAGTTTCAGAAGAAGTCAGTTTCAGCATTTTATCCGGATATTCCACTGTTAAAGAGATTTTTTTAATGAAAGACGTGCGGACGGGTCCGCGCGTCGGGACGCAGCCGGCGTGGTGTGGCGGCACAGGAAAAACACCTCCGTGTTGATAACCATTTGTAAAATCCAGGTGGCTTTCAGTGGAGTGAGTATATGAGAAATTGTTTAACAGCTGGACATGTTCCAACTTGTCCTTAAGGCTTCCAACAGAGGTGTTTTTCCTGTGGCGGAGCGTCGCGGCGGCTGCGAGCCGACGCTGCAATCCGTCCGCATGTCTTTCATTAAAAAAAATCTCCTTTAACAGTGGAATATCTGGATAAAATGCTGAAACCGACTTCTTCTGAAACTTCTCTGTTCTCTCACGACGTCCTGGATCAATAGAGCCTGAAATGTGGAGGTTTTCAGCTTGAAACAGGCTGACGATGGCGCCTGAGAGCGCTGCGCGACGTCTCGCACCGTGGGAAGTCCTTAAAGCGACAGTATCACCTCAAAATCTCTCATCAGCCGTTAAAATTTTCACCGAAAACCAGCTTAATTTTTCGAACCGTGTCCACTTCGATGTGTCTCACAGGTTTAGAAAAAATTTTGATCAAACAAAGCGCCAGTCTCTCAGCAACTTCTCAGACAAAGGAATTCCGACGAGGGGCTGGACGACTCCTCCCACAAGGAGTGCTCACAGGCGAATGACGTCACCGACATGCGTGGAAAAACTCACGCATGCGCACGAGGGTTCAAGCATGTCTGACGTAAAAACATATGAATGAAATCCATATAGTTTTTGAAAAAATAAAAAGGACCTATACTTTATTGACAGACCTCGTATGTCAATTCTTAAAGGATTAGTTTAGCTATGCCCAAAACACACCCATGATTAATTAAGGGACCAAGTACAACCCTTCGCGCCCTTTGCAGTACTTTACACTCAGATTACACAGCATGGAAACAGCAAAGTTGGAGTTGGTTACTTCCCAAAAGGAGGAAGACAGAATATGTGAGAAACCTTTCAGTATATTTACAAAAGGCAATGATGGTATTTCGAGTCAGACCAACAAGTGTTTGAGAAAAGCACATCTGCACGTTTTGTCCCCACAGAGTTAGAATGAAGTGTGTGTGTGTGTGTGTGTGTGTGTGTGTGTGTGTGTGTGTGTGTGTGTGTGTGTGTGTGTGTGTGTGTGTGTGTGTGTGTGTGTGTGTGTGTGTGTGTGTGTGTGTGTGTGTGTGTGTGTGTGTGTGAATGAGACAGAACCCATTTTCAAGGGATTAAAGTTCATCACTGGGGCTAAAAACACTTTTTCTTAACATTGAGACGCTTGAGATTCTATTCATTCAGGCACACTATGAAAATCCAAACTTGAAAACTTCTTGAGATCAGTAATTACATAAAATGTTGTTTTACAATATGTTGCTATGATCTTTTTGGAAAGCATGTATATTTCTGCTCCTTTTTCTTAAATCCATCTCACACACACACACTCTCTCATGGGAAAATGTAGGTTTTTTGCAGTGGAAGCTTGACAATTGCACATTTTTCTCCCACACACAAACCTCACCTTATCTTTTTCTCACAGCTGTTTGTTACTTAAAACCATATTTGACAACCTGAGCTTATTTATGTGTGCAGTGAACTGAGGAGTCATTAGTGTCGTGAGGATGAACGTGTCTTCTGGCTCATGGTGTTGGCTGAATTTCATTTCTCCCACTGGAATTACCTGCTGCGCGTGTGTGTGTGTGTGTGTTCCTCAGTAGCCTGACACTCAGCACGCACATTAAAGTGCATCAGACCTTTAAATTCGGTTCATGTGATTGTATTATTGTGAGATCGCCAGCCGTTAGCTTTTGCATAGGTTAGTTTTTGACACTGTGCTATTGCTGTGCCACTTGATTATATTAGCGGTTCCTGCTTTTGACACATTTTTATTCTTGCTGACAGACAAAGACCTGTTTTAGTTTAAAAAATTTCACTGCACCAGGTTTTTGTTCCCCCACTTTATGCCTTCTGTATTGTTTCTGCCCCCACAAGAGCATGAAACATGATTTTAAAATCAATTCTGTGAGCAACTGTTACTCAGCTTAACATGGTTTTCACACAAAGTAGAGTTTCACCACAGCATGACTATTCACTGAAATTATCTGGAATTGTTCATTTTATTTATTTATTTTTAAACCAAAGGCAAATTTTTCCTTTATTCCTTTTTTATTTTATGTCTGGTGATGTGTCATAGGTTGTACACTTATTGTAGGTATTTGGATAGTGACACAATTTTTGTAATCTTGCATCTGTACAACACCACAGTGGAGTTTAAGTGAAACAGTCAGTATGTGCTTGCAGTGTAGATGGTTATTTTAAATGAACCATTCAGATATGATGACTCTTCGAATACATAGTGTCTCCATTGTTGGCGTAGCATTGTGGTAAAGTGCGACACCAGCACATGCTCACAGACCTAACCTCCTTCTATTTTCAGAGTACATAAGTAATGGGACAAATGAAATTTAAGAATTTTTGTTGGATAAAGCCTAATTTCTGAGTCACTGAATATCTCTTAGACTTCATTTACATCAGTCATTAAATGAAAACACCATGGACCTTAGGGTAAATCTATCCAGAGCAGGTAGTTTTCAAAAACCGACCACTCAAGAAGGAGATTAGTGAAGGAAAACACCCGTGACAACTCTGAAGGAGCTACAGATTTCTGTGATTGAAGAAACTGGTCATGGTCTGACTGTTGTCAGTTGCATACAGCTTCACGGCAGCGTAGCACAGAGAAGGATTTTCAGAAAAAAAAACAAGCGTGAAATTTCAGGTGCAGTTTGCCAGAAGGAACATGGGAGATCTGAGCCTAGATTTGGTCTGTTTTCCTATATGAAAATCCTTCTCTTTGCTAATCCATCGACAAAAGCTGCACTATGCACAGGCAAAATTAAAAAATTGTCACTGTCCAGTTACTTATGGACCTGTCTGTATTTCTTATTAACATCTACCAATCAGAAATTATCCAGATCAAATAACTGATCTGAAAAACTGATCATGATGTTGATGGTATTGCATGATCCATTCCGTGGCCCACTGTCACATTGGTGATGACTATGACATCCATGTAGTGCCCACCCACAATACGATTCCTAAAAGATGACATATGTGACACTTTTGCATTCATTCAGTCTAATGAAAATGTGCCAGGTTGATATCACGCCTAAGGAGCCCTTCACACATAGTGCAAAGTTTGGACGAAGTGCACACTTAGTGCACATGACGCAGGAATCATGTGCAAACCATGTAATGTCATCCCTGCCACCAACACGTCGTACACCTGTTGCTACAACTATTTGTGCACACAAGCTCCTGAAAGACAGAGTGTATGCTGTGCGAACCCATCGCACCCTCTTGCAGCAGGTGCCAGCCAAATTCCAGGTGAAACACACGAACATCTAACACCGCTCGCATTGCACTTAGAAAATGTGTGGCCAGTCGCGCTTTTGGCACGACAAGAGACTCCAGACAATCACTGTCGTACTGCTGTGAAATTTGTCTAAGTTCCCCACGAGTGTGACTTTGCAAACACACACTGACACGTGGGTGTGTGTGCTCCACTCACAGGACATATGGCTTCCGACAGAAGCAGCTGTGGTGATCTGTCATTCTGGACATTCCAGTTACACAACACCTACTGTGTTTGGACAGTCACAGACTAACAACTGTCCACTATGATGCGCGTGTGTCTGATTTCTGTATTTGTATGGACATAAATAAAAACCTATATCTCCGTGGTGGCAACAGGCTGCAGCAAGCGAGCGCGCGCACGGAGCGGACACTGACAGCCCCCCAGGTTGAAATGGACCATCAGATCAGAACACAGAGCGGGCGCTCTAACTGTCATGTCACCCATGTGAGCTCTGTTGCACATGATGCAGTGTTTGTGCTGTGGCGCACCATCCACAAGACACACGTGTCGGACAGAACACGCCTGTGACCAACTGGACGCACCTGACCAGTAGATGTGGACATCAGAGCACACTGCTTCTCATGCATATCATTTCATAACTGTATGTCTGTGACCATGGGTCATCACCAGAGGAACAGACAGATCATATTTGTATTGCTTGCTTGATAAATGCAGTGTTTTTATATGGTGTGGGATTTAAATTTTTTTTGTTGTAATACTTCCATGTCCTTCCTGATATGAGGCAGCTTCCTACAGCTTTCAAAGAACAGCTCCATAACTCAGTGGTAAAGTCTCTGACTAGCAATCAGAGCTTTTGGAAGGAGCAAGTTCGCATCCCAGGTGTTGTGTTTTGTGTTTTTTATTTTTAATTTTCCACATAAGCGGCACGATGTGGTCCCATGGGTACAGGCTGGTTTTTATTTTTTATTTATTCCACATAAGCGGCACGATGTGGTTCCACACGTACCAGCTGGTTTTTATTTCTTCCACATAAGTGGCGCCATTTGCTGCACCTGGCACTGTTCCTGCTCGACAGACACTGGCGCGTGCATGAACTCTCGCACTGGGTTCGTGCATGCCTGCCTGTCGGCACGATGTTTCGTGCACTAATTTCGAACTGTCTCGCGCTGTTTCACCGTTTTCTTCCAAACGCCGTCCAAACTTCGCACTATGTGTGAAGGGGCCATAAACTGAAGCAGGTAATAAAATTCATCTCAACTAAGCACTGGTGCCACGCGTTATGTTCCCTCTATCAAGATAAAACCCACTATGTGCATTCTTACACCTTCACATAAACGAATATCTGCTAAGAAACACAACATTAGCTGTAGCCCATTTTTAAGACTGAATTGATCATCTATGGAAACAAAGTTTTAGAAAGTTGTGTTTTGAATGTTTGTTGATTCTAATGTGAAACAGTTTATCAGTTAAAAAAAAAATGTGTGCGTGTGCACTCGCATGCTACATTCATGACGTCCATATTCATTTCTATCACTCTTTTTGTTATTAATGCCAACATTTGACATCCTGCTGGATTGTGACACACAGCAGCAACAAGGAGCAGATTGAAACATTAATCTGCTGATTTGTTTGACATTCTCTTTATGATTGACTACTGTGCCCATTAACGTCGCTGCCTTG
This sequence comes from Thalassophryne amazonica, assembly GCF_902500255.1. Taxonomy (NCBI): domain Eukaryota; kingdom Metazoa; phylum Chordata; class Actinopteri; order Batrachoidiformes; family Batrachoididae; genus Thalassophryne; species Thalassophryne amazonica. The sequence continues at coordinate 99,993,079 of NC_047109.1, forward strand.
GGTGGAAAAGTGTCATTCCTGCAGTGGTTTAATGGCCCATGACCTGCAGTATGGAAGATTTACAGAAAGAATAAATTATGTGACACTGAAACAAAGCAAATACGAAACAATGTTTGTAAAGCTTGTCCTTATGAGTTATGGGATTATGCATCAGTAGGTGATGAATCTAAGAGCCACGTGCTATTCAAACAGGCTGGAGTCGATGAATCCAGACTATATTGTGCACAGTGTTGCCAGATTGAGCAGGATCCTGCCCAGTGGAATGTTTTTGGAAAGCATGAGAAATCCAACATTTCCACATGCAAATTCAGTGATGACATTTTGATTGATTTTAAGCCTCTGTTTCATAATGTGTTGGATGTGAGCTTTTATTGCAAGTGCTTTTACCATTTTATGCATTTCTATAGATTTTAAAGCAACTTCAGTTTTTGCAAATTAAACATTGATAGAGACACACAGGTGTTTTATTGTTGGTAAAGTTGATGCCAGGATTTGTTGCATATGCTCTGTTTCCCGTCTGCCTTCTTTGTATGTTTGGAATGTATATCCAGGGATGCCAATTCTTCCATAATTTACAGAATTTCCATTTAAAAATGTTTCTACCTTCTGTAATTTCCATAAAAAATAACCAGGGATTTATGGAGCCCTCTCAAAGGGAGCCGCGTTATTTATAAGACTGGGTGGGAACACAGCATCTGTGGGCATTTCTGAGTGGAGCAGAAGGATTTTGACTAGAGGGCAGGACAGCATATTTGAAATAAACTGGAGCGTTATATCTTGCTCCATCTTGCCCTACTTTTTCATACCAGAGCAAAGCGGAACCAGACCCAACCACACCATGTGTCTGAAGGTGTAATGCATCATAGTTGATCTGTGATCAGTACAGACCGCCCCTCCCTTATTTTTCATACCGTCTCACCCGTGGACGCACACAATCGTCCGTGGGCTTGTGATTTACGATGCAGGTGCTGTGTGTGAAAACCAAACTCAGTCTGGAGGAAACTAGGGTCCATCAAGTTTCATGTCCCTCTGTGGTCTCAGTTTATTTAAATCTCTAAATGAAAATGCGTTGATATTGTTTGCTTGAAAATAAGAAGCCATAATTAATCAACAGTTTTACTCTTCACTGAGCAGATTGTTGCGGCATTCTTTTGACATTTTGAATTCTTTATTTGTTTGCGTCTTTAGGCTCGCAGGCTATGTGGAGGCCTTGGCGTCTCGGCTGGGGATGCAGATTCCAGACCTGAGCCCAAAACAGGCAGACATGTGGCAGACCCGAGTCAGCTCTCACGCGGTGAGTACCACTGTACTACACTGAGGTACAATCCTCAACCCACAATTCTGACTCTCTGTACCACCTAAGTTTGGACCTTTTTCATAAATGCTTAACACAAACAGTTACTTTCAGAGTTTTCTGCTACAAAGTGCATTTAATGTCGTAAACATCAAAACATGTCAGAGTTGTGTACCAGCACAACAGAATCACAGCTGTGTGTGATGTTCCATTTGGATCGCTCAGTCATCCAGTGAGTAAATCAGGACTGAATTACTTTTATTATGCTGTGAAATGTAATTTACTGCAGTTATTAGTCCAGCACAGAAAGACTCACGGCTAGCTGTAAAACACAGATCAAACATGAGCAAACAGAAATTGCAGACTCTCACCCCGGGTTAATTAACTCGTGATGAACTTCTGCTCACAAGATCCAGATAAATCATCTGGATTATTTAATGTATACTACTCACATTTATTAAAGGAGTAGGCATATTTTTGCATTATTACAGGATTATCAGAAGTATGCCAAATTGATGCCCGGAGTGTGTAAATGCTATACCGAAGGATACATCTTATTGATTGTTTTAAATTTGGTTGGCATACCAAGCTGTTATGTTGTGGGGTAAGTTTCAAACTTGAGTTATTTTGTCGGTTTTAATCATGAGGAAAAGCTGCCAAACAACTTGGAAATACTCATAAGTATCAAAACAAACAAATTTATACACAATTATGTCCATTCACTTGCAATTATATAACATAACTGAAAATTTGTACCAGTTCCATATATTAGATTTAGATACATCACCAACAATAGATTATGAGAATTAAAATGTTGAAAATTGTCCATATGGTTGTCAGTTAAAAATTGTGATAGTAGTAATAATTGTAATTTTCAATATATTGAAAATTACACTTTTATCACAGATAAGGTACCTTTTTAATTCTACAAGCATCATGCCTGCTAGTGCACGTACAGACCGTGTGCTGACTGTAGCCCTTCAGTCACATGTTTTATTATGTTTCAGTGCCAGAGAAATTGGAGCTTGTAAGGTGGTGGCAGGGGAGAGAATAACAACAGATGATCATTTGGAGGATGACTTTGAGGCGAAGAAGAGGAAGAGAACTGAACTGAGGATTAGATGATGGAAGCTGAAGGAGAAAAACTGTTGTGTGAAATTCAGGGAGGAGATGAGACAGACACGGGATGGAGGTGATTCTGGACAGGTGTAGTGAGGGAGACCGCTATGAAAGTACTGGGTGTGCCATCTGGACAGACGAGGGAAGAGAAAGAGACTTACTGGTGCAATGAAGATGTCCAGTAAACTATAAAGAGAAAGAAGTTGGCAAAAAAAAGAACTGGGAAAGTTGGTGATATGATCAAAGTAGAGAGGACTACATGGACATGCAGCATAATGTGAAAAGAGATGGGGCAAAGGCTAAAGAATGGGTATATTGTGCATGTATTTTACATGAATTTGAACACTAAGGAAAGACCAAAGGACTTGTACCAAGTAATTAGACAGAGAGACTGAGCTGGAAAGGATGTGCAGCAGCTTATGGTGATAAAGGATACAGATGGAAATGTGCTGACAAGCCAGAATAATGTGTTGACAAGGTGGAGGGAGTATTTTGAGGGGTTGCTGAATGAAGAGTATGAGAGAGAAGGCTGGATGATGTGGAGAGAGTAAATCTGGAAGTGCAAGGGATTACTAAGGATGACGTGAGGACAGCTATGAAGAGTGGAAAGGCCCAAATGATATACCAGTGGCAGTGTGGAAAAGTTTAGGAGAGGTGGCAGTGCATTTTTTTAACCTGATTGTTGAATAAAATCTTAGAAAGCAAGAAGATGCCTGGGGAGAAGAATTGTGCTGATTGTGTTTTTTTAAGAATAATGGTGATGTGCAGAGTTGAAATAACTATAGAGATAAAGTTGACCAGCCACAATGTTATGAGAAGCAGTAGTGGAAGCGAGACTGAGAAAAGAGATGAAGATTTGTGAGCAGTAATGCGGTTTCATGCTGAGAGAGCACAAGAGATGTAGTGTTTGTTCTGAGTGCTGACGGAGAAGTATAGGAAAGGCCAGGAGGAGTTGCACATTGTGGAGTACAGTGCAATAGTGAGGTTACAAGGAATAAAGATGGTTATGGTAGATGAGTTTAAATACTTGGGGTCAACTGTCTAAAGTAATACAGTATAGAGTGTTGTAGAAAGGTGAAGAAGAGAATGCAGGCAGGGTGGAGTGGGTGGAGAAAGGAATAATCTGTGGTAGAGATATCTGCAAGAGTGAAAGGGGAACCAGGGTATATAGGCAGAAGGATGCTGAGGATGGACTTGCCATGCAGGAGGAGAAGAGGGAGGCCAAACAGGAGGTTTATGGATGTGCTGAGGGAGGACATGCTACGATGCGAATTAGGTACAACCTTTCAAAATAGTTGTTTCAAAAGTCAGTGACATTGAGGCCTGATTGACTACATTGTTGTTGACTCCAAAAACAGTGTTTCACTACACTGGTGTTTCAATGGTTTTGAAGCATTTTGTTAACAGTGTTTCAACTGAGCTGTCACTACTTTTCAACACTGACAAAAAGCTGTGGCACCATCCTCAGCTAAATGTTCCACTCATTCTTTACCCAGTTTTACTGTTCCTACTCTTTTGTCGAATGTGTTCTGTTATTTTCCAGTTCAGGGGGGTTCATATTTTTCCACACAGTTGCTAGCTTAGCTTGTTAACTGGACAGAGGAGGCAGATAAACTACATGCATACAGTTGTTTGTAATTTTTCTTCATTATCCTGCAGCTACTAACCATCCAGCAGGTGGCACACACCTCCATGGATTATTACATATAGAAGGGTAAAACAAAGTTGCTTTTCCAGTCGATCTGGTGCATTAAAATTCATCAGATGCAGTTCAGTTTATCCTCATTACTGGATATGTTTTTATTTTAATTTGCTTGTTTTTGCCTACATAAGCTGGCTGGGGCGGACTAACACAATCATTCATTCTATGTTTCTGCTGTCCAAGCACTACACTAACAGCACAGGCTAAATACAAGGTCAGACCCTGAGCTGTCACGTCTCAGAGGAGGGCCAGACCATAATGACACCTGACCTTGTGCAAAAATTTCAAATTAGATTAATATTTTTACCTCCTTACTCTTACTCTTATTCTTAGTGCCCTGTGCCATGTGTGTGGCCGATGTGGCCTGAGGTTTTTGAGGTTCAGTGCCTTGCTTAAAGTTACTTTGGCTGCCTCCATTGTTTGAACGCCTCACTCTGCTGCTGACTGAGCAACAGTCACACACTGGAAGCTGACTTCATGGCAGCGACTGAGCTGTAAAGCTGAAATATGTTCTTGTGTGAGTTATTTAAAACCCGCTGCCTCACGCTGTTTGTTGTCGTCTTCTTACACCCACACTCCCGTTTGCAGGGAAAAGCCATCGGGGTCGGGATCGGCTGTATCCTTGGCATGTTTCCACTTCTGTTCTTCAAGGATGATGAGGAAAAGAAAGAAGGGAAGAAGGACACTAAAGAGACAGCAACAGCACCTCCTGCAGTGGAGAGCAGCAAAAACTGAAAAGTCTCACCTTGTCTGAGACATACTATTTTGAATCCATCTGAATGCTTAAATCTGGGTCTGAGTGCTCTTCCTGGTGGGTTGGCCTGTGAGAATATCACTGTACTCCATACAATTAACCTTCAGGCACCACACTGAGGGTATTCTGAAGAGGATCTAGATATTATTGATTGCAGACTGAAGTTGTTTGACTCTTAGGGAAATTATAGTCTCTTGGACTTGAACTACTGCTGCTGCTACTCGACAATTGGACCGAACCTTTGTGTTGTTTTGGACCAGCGTGGGCCAACTTTCCTCAAAAGAATGCACCAGTGGCCCCTTTAACTGCTCTGCTTTTCTAACGCGAGCCTCTGACTCTGCAGATGTCTTTTGAGCGAGAACAGAACAAATGGACATATGTGAGATTATTTATTCACACAGCAGAAAAGGTCTTTCAGGCTCTACTCACATGAAGTATCATTAAATGCATGACAACGTCCAGAAGCTGCTGCCGTTGATAAAAGCACTAAGTGGGAACTAGGACTTCTCAGCCAACTGTTCCAGATCATGATAGTGTCGCTAGGTTACATAATACTCCATCTGAAAAACAGGCCGACAAGATAAAAAACATTAATGGAGCAGCGTCCACCGCCGATTCACAGAACACAGGAAGGCGACTGGACGGAATGATGACGCAAGAGTTTTGTGAAGAAGAGGAAGTGACAGGAAAAAACAGAACAATGAAAATCTAAAAAAAAAAACAACAACCTGTTAAGGAAAATCGTGTTTGAAAGCTGCTTAAGAGAAAAAAGAAAAACAGACGTGCAAAGCTGAATCTGACGGGACAGGCGCGAGGCAGTATTTTGTGGATCTCTCCTGAGTTTCCTGAACACTGTTTCACAACAGCTGCATCATTTTTCAGTGTAAGAAGCATGTCTGCCTTTTGATGATGTCAAGAGTCCTCAAACGTCAAACCAGGCTGTTAAATCCGAGCTCCATAGCAACCAGTCAGCTACCATTAGGGAGACTACAAGCACGTAACAGCCGGCTGCTTTTTTCTTTTCTTTTTTAAATATTTGATTATATTTTATTGTTTGGTTGGTAATGAAGACTTTGTCGAAATGGATCTAAACCAATAATTTGGAAAATGAAGTCAAGAGCTAGTGTGAATATATTGACAGTCACTTTCAAAAGTATTAAACACCCCTGAAGGTTTTTTTTTTTTTAGATTTTAATGAATTTGTCCTCCAGATTGATTTGAATTATTAAACATATTTTATTGTCATTAATATAATTCAACCTTTATTTAACCAGGTTAGTCACATTGAGATCAAGATCTATTTTATAAAGGAAACCTGGACAATTTGGGAGGAAGCCAGAGCACCCAGAGGAAACCCACACAAACACAGGGAGAACATGCAAACTCCACACAGAAAGGCCACAGGTGGGAATCAATCCCATGACCTTCTTGCTGTGAGACAACAGTGCTGGTGGTGGTGGCAGCAGTATTGTGCTGCTGTATGTGGATACTTGCAATCGTTTGATATGGGACATTTTACTGTGGAAAACTTGGAAATACAGAAAGCCGGAGGATGCCAAGAATGAGCAGAAATCACTCATGAACTCTGACCTCAAAGGGTTCAGGTTTGCACCTCTTCGGAAAACCAATATACGTCATCAGGTGTCATTATTCTCGCACACATGCAGCAAACACGGTGCAATAGTTGTTTTATGTAGCCCACACCATCGTGGTGTTGCTGCAGGTCGTAACCGCTGACAGTGTGATGTGTCTGAGAGAGACTTTATAAACAGGTCTGCCCAAAACCTCCAAGCAGATTTAACTCTAAAAGGTAGAAGATAAATGATTTTGTAGAATATGACCCATATTAAAGACTTGGATTGAGAGTTGGATTTTCTTTAAGAGAATATTCAATCAGACTGTTTCAAGATCTACAACCATCGATTATTTTCTGTGTTGCTCGATTTTTTTGAATAATTGATTAACTGTTCAGTGTGTAACTTCCTACAGACCAAAGTGCTCTCTGAGCAGTTAATTTAAAATTTGTATGTCATTTAGTTTCCTCAAGAAATTACTTCAAATGTTGTGTGTTGGGGGGTGTGGCTGGATATTTTGGTGTTCTTTTCTTTCTTGCTCTTCAGGTGGCATGAGAACTGATTTGTCTGTGGAGAAGGTGCTGGCTGAAGAATCCTCACCCTCATCAACATCATGTGTAGCACCTGTGAATGGTGCTCACATGCAACCTTAAAGACTTTCAGCTGAAGCAGATAATTGGATGGCGTTCTGCATTTAAGTCATGTGTGATTCAAGCAGAACTGCCGGGAACTCGACCTTGTGATGTCCGTTTGTGAGACGCTGAGGACCGCGCCTGGGTTTGACACATCGAGCCCGTGAAGCAAGGAAGGGTGAGGACACTTGCTGTCAGCACACATTAAAGAGAGTCAGTTTGTCGTGTCCACCTGGGGGGTGTTTGGCGGTGGTAGTGGGTCCAGGAGCGCCGGGCTTTGATCCTTACGGGCGCTGAAGAGCGTGCCAACAGTCACTCCACCAGAGGGATGCTTTTTAAGTTCTTGCACTTTATTATGCACTAATGGGTGTAATAAATACATTGTTTTGTTATTGGAACTGCTTTCTGGTTATTTTTAGCACTGGGTTCCGTCTGACGCAGGTCCGCTCCTCAACCCGCGTCGACACATAACATCAAACACATAATCTATTATCAAAAATTGTTTTTTTTTCTGTTGGATCAACTTCAGAGAAGTTTCAATAAATAGGCGCATCATTGATAATTCAGACAAATCTGACAACCTTCAGGGGTGCAAACATAAAATGCTGATACGCACGATGAGAAGACATTTGTCGGCAGGGAATTAAACCACCAACCCTGCTGTAAACTCAGCACATTGATGGTTTTTCTGCAGAACAACATTTGATAAGTGGCCAAATTCTACCAATCTGTACTCTGTCATGTTTACAGGTGGTTCTGCTTCTGTTGGATGAGATGATGTTCTGCAGAACATTTTAACTGGCAAGCATTAAAGAAGGACAGAAATTAAAATTTAGTTCTGCACGAGTCACATCTGAACAACAATTTGATTTTATTATGGACCAAAGCAATCCTACAAATACACTTTATTTGGACTTTATACTGTATTTAAGATTTGACCTTTTATTTTCTGTTCAAAACATTAATGCTTTTAAAGACTGTTAAATGACTACATGTTAGGATATTTTACTTTTACCTGCTTTATCATTTTTCTGCTATGCTGCCCTCTACTGGTTGAAAATCAGAGGACGTTGTGAGTTTTTTATTCCTGACACTAGAATCTTAATTGTACTGTTTCAGTTGTATTTTTTTTTTTTTTTTCATGACGTATGTTGATCGTCTCAGTAGCTGAAGACTGTTTTGTGTCTGTGTGTGTGATGGTGGGGGGTAATCTGTTTTCACACTGTCAAAAACAAAAGCACTTATTCCATTTTCAGCTGATTCGTCCAAATATGAAGGACTCTCCTAAAATGTAAACCTCCACATGATCACGAAGGAGACTTTCAGCTCGTGTGAAATTCTTAAATTTTTTTTATTTATTATGTTTATATCAGTGATTGTTAGCAGTGATAAAAGTAGAGAAAATAGACACATTTGCTGTTTGGTTCTAGATTTGATTGCATTCAACACCATTGTAAATATTTGCTTTCTAATAATACTAATAATGATTAATGAAGCCTGTTGTAAATTTGCAGATTATGTCTGAATCTAAATCACTAAAGGTGAGAAGTGAGCAACTCAAGCTTAACATGCAAAAATGAAGGTTTTTGTGATTCTAAAACATATTTTTATATTGTTTAAAAAGTAAAAGCACAGAGTTTGTTGTTCTGCAGACACTGTGGGCCTTTACAAGGATAGAATTATTAGAAAAACTACAGGATGGAAAAGTGTGATTATGTCAGTTAAAAACAGCACTTCATTAAATATCATGTTTTCAGTGCATCAATGACTTATTCCACAAAAGCATGACGCCTGTCTGTGCTTCTCATCCCGTGTTCATTGTTATTTTAAAATTGCTTCTATTTAACTTGATGTCCTCATTCAGAAACTCAAACATGATGGATGAAGCCAGTTTAATATTGTTTTTGGTTTTGCGGAATTAAATAAGCAAATTTAGGTGCTTGGAGACCAAACTTTGAGACAGCTATACTTTTTTTATTTTATACCCGTTTTGATCTGTTTAATACGTTTTTGTTGTTTTGATATTTAACCAGATTTGCTCTGAGTAACACCTGGATGTGGTGCTGAATTTCTGTTTGCGTTACACTAAATATCACCTCAATTTATGTACAACTGGAAACTAAACTGGCAGAAGTATTGATTTTGAGGAGGATCTCTGTCCACCAGATGCTCCCGTCATGCTTTTTCAGTTGTTTCAAAGTACTGAATATTTTATGAAACAACTGGTTTAAGTGTTTCAAAACAGTGATTTTTTTTTTCTTAAGCAACTGTTTCAGTTTGTGTTTCGAAACTTTTGAACTGTTTTAACCAGCAAATCCCCACTGTCTATTAGATGTCTCCATTGTAGTGTTAGAAGCGTTTTACTGAAAAGGACAAATCTTTTTTTAAGCAACTGTTCCATTTAGTGTTTTGAAGGTTTAGAAGCAAATCATTTTATAGCGCAGCTTATCTTGTTTGAGGTTTATTTCAGCACTTTCAGCCTTTCACCACAGTGAATAATAAGCATGTGTTTTGTTTAGGGCCTGATTTATGAAAGGTTTGCATGTGTAACTGCGCGCAAACACCATTGCACTCACAATTACACCTGCATGCTGACTCGCTAACAGTGCACAGAATGGATTGCATCTGTCAAATGTACAAAATAGCGAGTATTGCCAATTTTGTGCATTTGCCTTTTTATAAAGATGCAATTTGGGGTTTGTCTACACAAGTGTGCAAAGTTGTGGGAGAAAACATGCAAATAGGTGATGTTTGCACATGCAACACCATTTATGAAGGTCAAAAGGAAATTTAGCAGGTGCTAATAGCCTGGCTTCATGCCCAAGAAGTCAACCATCAACTGCATTCTAACCCTGCGTGTACTCATAGAACTTAAGCATGAATATCAGCAGTGCTTCTTTGCAGCCTATATTGATTTTCACAAAGTGTTGGATGGGACATATCAGGATGTCCCAGAGACATCGCAACATTGTTTTACAGAGACACAGCTATCTCCCACTGTGTCGGACCAGGCAGTGACCCCATCACACGCCTTATTCTTATACCGCATGGACAGGACTGTAGCATCCAAAAAGTGGGTTAAGTTGTCATAGCCAGCTAATGCACAGATACTGTCAGTGCTGTTCGGAGCAGAGACACAGACTCTGAATTTATTCGTCAGGGGTGTGTTCTGGCTCCCACACTGGTCAATGCTTGCATGAACTGGATGTTCGGTAAGGGTTACTTACGAAAACCAGTGACTTAGGTGCTTTTGTTAGTGAGGAAAGATTGACTGACTTTGATTTCACAGACAATGCTCGTGAACTTTGCAGAATCGAAGGATACTTTAAATCCAGGACTTGGAATCTGAGTGAGGAATCTGAGTGCTGGTTTTATGATTGTTCTGGTTTTCAATGACTTCTGGTCTTATCCATCAGAGGTTTATCTGTAGTGGTGAAAGTGTTGAACCTTGTAGAGACATTCACTTATCTCTGCAGGGACATACATATCTCTGGGTTCTCTCCCTTTGAGATTGATGGGTGCCTGAGAATAGCTTATGGAGTCATCACTGGATGGCGGCGATTGACAGTGCTGATATCTTGAAGGAAAATGAAGTTCCATGTCTTAGGGTCCTGTTGCTTCACATCTTACTGTATGATTGTGAGACTTGGACGCTAAACAGTGACCAAAATTAGATAACTGGATGTCTTTGGTACTGCGTCTCTTTGGAGGATTCTTGGGTACCGCTGGAATGACTTTGTATCAAAACAGCAGTTAAGAGAGCCTAAGATGAAGAGTGCCACTTGCACCGTTCAACTTCAACATGAACATGTGGCCCGTTTCTCTGTGCACGATCCAGCACATAGGTGCCTGAGTGTTGAGGACCCCAGTAGTTGGAGAAGGCCAAAGGGACGCTTATGTTTCACATGCCTGGTGCAGATTATTTTAGAGAGCGAACCGGTTGTCTCCCTGGGTGGTTTGCCATCCAGGACCTAAGGTGGTTCCATGATATCATGGTTGTGGCGAAGCACAGCACCAGTACACACTCCAAGACTTGATGTGCTAATAGCATCTGTATTTTGTGAGTTTGAAACCGTGACGTTAACGTATTGTGCATGACAGAATGCTGTTCCAGCACAGAGGCTGCACAGAATCCAAAAAAAAAATAAAATGAGAATTCAAAACTATTCATTCATTGCAGATTTAACTATATTTCATACTTCTTGAAGAATAAATGTCCATGCATAACAGGTGGACTTTGCTGTGCAAAGGACACACAGCACGTGGACAAACTCATGCACCGGCTATTACAACAACAAAACAAACATATAAACAATTTCCTATTTCAGACATGTGACTGTGCACACAGTTCTGTGTGCATTCAGCCGACACACCGCAGCATAATTATTCACCAGTTTGCTAAACTACCATGGATATAACAAGAATTAAACATCTCTAATAAAGATCATTATTTTTTGTTTGTTTTTTTTATTGCGAGCGCGCTCAATTATGTAGCAGAGTTTACTTGTAACAAAATGGCAAAATGCATACTGCAAGTGAATGTACTCTTGATCTACCGTTGTGAGAAGACAACAGAAGGGCTCACAGCAAGAAAAAGAAAGTTGCAGTTTGTTTATAATGAGAGTGGTGGATACACGTAACAACCTGCCAGAAGGCATAATAGATCAGTTTCAAACATAGCAATGGAGGAATAATGATTAAGGAATAACCCTGTTGTGTCTGATGATGTGTCGGACGTTCATGCTGGGATATACAGTCGAAAACAGTTTTATCGGTGACGTGTCAGAACAGCGGTCAGGGCGAGGAGTAATACATCTTTGGCCACAGGTCTAATATTTTGTTCCATTCCACAGATATATGCCTGATTATGTCACATGATTTAACCATTTAGATTCGCAGAAAAAAATGTAATTGGATTAGAATAGCAAATATAATGTAGACAGCATTAGATAATAACATATACTGCTATTCAACTACTGAGTTGTCTTCCACTTGTATTAGCTTTAGATAAAGAGGTGCTTTGCACCTGCGTCCAGTAATTTAACTTGCATGGCTGATTTAATTTCATTTTGAGTTTACACCCCTTAACATGCAAAATCCTCATTTACTGTACAGACTGTTGTCTACGTTACATTACTACCCACTATCAGCTGTGCATTTGCTCTTGGTAAATCACTCACAAACCTGTCTCCATCCCAAAGCACAAAAGGTTGGATTGCCCACACAATTTAGCACTTGTTATCTGGGACCTTCGTAATTAGACTTAGATTAGAGTTTGATCATTTTTAAACAATGGATTGTTTTGTAGAGAATAGTTTTTGTGTTTCTGTCATTACAAAAATTGAAGCATTAACTGAAGATTTTTTTTTTTCTTTCAACAGTGGAAATGTTTCTGAATTAATACAATCATTTTTTTTCTCAAAGTATCCAAAAGTGTCAGTCCTGTCAGCAGTATATGTGAAATATTTCAGGACAGTTTGAACCCAAAATTAGCTCTTAGCCACAATTTATTGCATCGTCATGTAAAATGTTTCAGTATATGAAAAACATTCTTTACTCATGCACCATTCTTGCCATTCATTACTATATTTAAATAGAGAATAGGAACTGCTTCTCAAAGCCACCAACAAAAAAGACCATTTCAAACAGTGTTATCATTCAGTGCTTCTCATGTCTATTCAAATTTTTATTTGAATTTATGCAACATGGAAAAATCGAATTTTTTATTTTTTTTTTTAATTTGTGTGTGTGCTCAAACTTTGTTTCTTTTTGCATGCAAAAGAGCAGTAAATAGTTGCTGTTCTTGCATCATATTATTTGAAATGTGAAGAGGGAAAAGGCTTTTGTGCAGTCTGTCTTCAACTAAACAAAGTTGATAAAAGACCTTTACTTCACCTGAGTTGCAGTATGGTGATAAAGCAGCTCTTCCACCTGGCTGAGTATTCCTCAAGGCCCAACTTGGTATAATTTGTTCAAACAGCTAACTTAACATGTACTCAACTCAGGATAGTTACGGTAAGATCAGTGTAACCTTGTGCCCAATTCCCAAGCATGGAAAGCGTTACGCTGAGTTAGAGTTGTCTAGATTGGAGTATAACTCGACTGGTGTTGACCTGGAGTTTGCCCGGTGTCGATGTTGACTTTAGCCTGGTCACAAACCAAGTTAGACCAACTTACCCTGAGTTACCCGGAATTAGTTTTGGATTTTAACAGAGTTCCCTTTCCCAACTTGTGCTGAACTATGCCGAGTGGTGTGCTGAGTTCTCCTAAACTATATACGAGTTGTGCCAGGATACTATACTGAGGAAAACTCAGCTGCTTAGGTTTCTCCTCCTTTGACTTAAAATTTGAATGATTCTCAATTTTGGATGAAGGACTTAATAAAAATGATGTTTTCTTGTTCTTATATACTTTCCAGCACTGTGTTCTTCAGTTTGGAGCTGTATTCTCATCAATTGCCAGCCTGTTTAAAATACATTTGACTTTGTGCTCTGTAATATTTGGGGGAAAACTGTATAAAGTAATTTAAGTACTTAATCCTTTCATGTAGCACAAACGTAAAGACGAGTAGACTATTATTAGAGAGAATGCCTAAAGAGTCAAGTGTTTCTGTGTGATGTTTTTGATTGATCTGTTTTATTAAATATGACGTGGCTGCAAACATCTGGGGCTGCTGTGAGTGTTTTCCCTAAAATATATTATTCATTCTGATTACGGTCATAACTTTGTTTCATGTTTGTTGATTGCACATGTCTCCTTTTTTTTTTTGTTTTGCATCCATATCACAACTCTCTGCACTATTGCGGTTGTAAAATTAATCATCATAAATCTTCATAAAAGATTATCCAACCTTGGAAATTAGGGTTTGAGTTGTTTAGCATAAAATGTGGCTCCATGTTATTTATTGTTCCAATATGTTTAATTAACTTTAAAACTTGTTACCCTCCGCACAGATGATGGAAAAACATTTGCGCTCAATCAGCTTGTGGTGGCATTTTAAATCTAATTGGTCATGATTTTATGTTTCCTTGCCGTAGGATTACCTGTTTGGTAAAATGGTACATTTGGAAATAAATGTCAGACTTTTCTTTTTGTGTTGGGAAATGTTGCTCCAAGGACAGAAATAATTACTTGTCAACAAACAACAAGGTAACTGCCAAGAGGGTGAAATGATTAAATGTCATTCACTGAGTAGAATGTTTACTATATGATCTAGATTCTGAAATATAATTTGTTACTTTCATTTAATTTTATTTAAATGATTTATTTGAATGATTTGAAGATGTCTTTGGGTTCTGGGAAAATATAATAAGCACATTTTTCTAGTTTTTGATATCGTACGGGTGGGGAAAAACATTTCTCCTAATTTTAAAAGTATAGTTTTCTTAAACGTGGTGTTTCACACAGCTATACTTGTACATCAGTACAAGACTTTTAAAACACAAAATTTTAAAATAGGGACAATGAATAAAAATAGCAAACACACACACACACATCTTCAACCACTTACAACAATCAAGGGTCACAGCTGGGCTAGAGCCTATCCCACCAGTCATCGGACGTGAGGCAGGGTACACCCTGGACAGGACACCAGTCTGTCACAGGGCCAAATGGCACAACACATAAGATCTAAATTATAGACCTGAAAAAGTAATCATTTTAATTAGAGATACAAGCTCAAAACACCATTAAAATGAAGTAATAAATTATGCTGACACATCTGGAACAAAACAGGTGATTCCTTTTATTAGCGAGTTATAGATTGTCTTAAATTTAATCTGCTGAAGAAGGTACGTAAGGTCCTACAATATATGTGAGGTAAGAGTGTGCACGACTTAAATATTTTACATGCAAACAATAAAACCTTCGAAATGGATCAATAAAAAAACTTGAACAATGAAATAAAATGCAAATTGACACTAAAAACTAGAACACCAATTTGAGCAGATTCGTCACACTCCAAATTCGCTTCTATTAAACTCGATTGATAACTGTCTCGTCACCGCTGAAGACTCCAGGTTTCGCACAGCTGATGTCAAGTCTGCTCAGGAAATAGAGGCCAGCGGAAAGTAGAAGTGTTGTTTTGTTCGTAACACTGAGTATGAGATGTCCTGTCAGGCCCAATCAGGCTCACATGACCTGAATCCAAATTGTCCACAATCAGAACATGTGCACATGCTTTAAACAACTCAGCATAGAACTGTTTGTCACTGAGTACAGTGTAACCGTTTGCAGCTCAGATAAAAGCAAATTGCATTTGGAAGCGTGTGAGATATCTGGACATTTTGAGAAAAACATTACAGTTGCGAACAGATTTTTGCTGTAATATTTGGTGAACAGCAGGAGTCCAGTTTAAGCACCTGAAGCTTTATGGCTTCTGGGGAAGTACATAAACTACACATCAGAAGTGTAATATCACTAAAATCACTTCCCAATAAGGGTACTGTGTCCAAGTTAATGAGTGTCTCCTCTTATGAATAAGCAAAAGAAAATACTACATACAGTGCTTCAGGAAAGTGGTTTACAGCGCTTCACTTTTCCACATTTTGTTATGTTACAGCCTTATTCCAAAACGAGGAGGTTGGCCCGTCATTTGTACTACTATACACGGAGGACAGCTCACTTTTGGGGAAATCTGTTTTACAGTTATTGAAGTTGAATCTGTTTTCAGATATGTTAAATTTTTTCTAATGAATTATCTGTTGTCAATAAGCTTTTCTGAGGCTGCTTAACCAGTACAATATTCTGTGTAAGAAATACCAATAACTAAGGTTTTACAACCCCTGGCAAAAATTATGGAATCACCGGGCCTCGGAGGATGTTCAGTCAGTTGTTTATTTTGTAGAAAAAAAAGCAGATCACAGACATGACACACAACTAAAGTCATTTCAAATGGCAACCTTTCTGGCTTTAGGAAACACTATAAGAAATCAAGAAAAAAAGATTGTGACAGTCAGTAACGGTTACTTTTTTAGACCAAGCAGAGGAAAAAATATGGACTCACTCAATTCTGAGGAATAAATTATGGAATCACCCTGTAAATTCCCATCCCCAAAACTAACACCTGCATCAAATCACATCTGCTCGTTGACATTAACCCTATGTCCATGAAATTGACCCTATGTGTCTTTTTGCAAGGAATGTTTCACAGTTTTTGCTCTATGGCAAGATGCATTATCTTCTTGAAAATGATTTCATCATCCTTAAACATCAGCAAAGTGTCCAAAATATCAACGTAAACTTGTGCATTTATTGATGATGTAATGACAGCCATCTCCCCAGTGCCTTACATGACATGCAGCCCCATATCATCAATGACTGTGGAATTTACATGTTTGTCTTCAGGCAGTCATCTTTATAAATCTCATTGGAATGGCACCAAACAAAAGTTCCAGCATCATCACCTTGCCCCAATGCAGATTCGAGATTCATCACTGAATATGACTTTCATCCAGTCATCCACAGTCCACGATTGCTTTTCTTTAGCCCATTGTAACCTTGTTTTTTTCTGTTTAGAGTGTTAATAATGGCTTTCGTTTAGCTTTTCTGTATGTAAATCCCATTTCCTTTAGGCGGTTTCTTACAGTTCGGTCCACAGACGTTGACTCCAGTTTCCTCCCATTCGTTCCTCATTTGTTTTGTTGTGCATTATCGATTTTTAGACATATTGCTTTAAGTTTTTGTCTTGACGCTTTGATGTCTTCCTTGGTCTACCAGTATGTTTGCCTTTAACAACCTTCCCATGTTGTTTGTATTTGGTCCAGAGGTTTAGACACAGCTGACTGTGAATAACCAACATCTTTTGCAACATTGCGTGATGATTTATCCTCTTTTAAGAGTTTGATAATCCTCTCCTTTGTTTCAACTGACATCTCTCGTGTTGGAGCCATGATTCATGTTAGTCCACTTGGTGCAACAGCTCTCCAAGGTGTGATCACTCCTTTTATATGCAGACTAACAAGCAGATGTGATTTGAGGTGTAGTTTTGGGATGAAAATTTACAGGGTGATTCCATAATTTATTCCTCAGAATTGAGTGAGTCCATATTTTTTTCCTCTGCTTGGTCTAAAAAAGGTAACCGTTACTGACTGCCACACTCTTTTTTTCTTGATTTCTTATAGTGTTTCTTTAAGCCAGAAAGTTGCCATTTGAAATGACTTTAGTTTTGTGTCATGTCCTGTGATCTGCTTTTTTTTCTACAAATTAAACAACTGAATGAACATCCTCCGAGGCCGGTGATTCCATAATTTTTGCCAGGGGTTGTATATTTGCACTGTAGTGTTCACATTGAATATTTTTTCCTTTTCGTTTTTTCTTTTCTTTTCTTTTTTTTTGCCTGTGTGAGACACTGTTGAGACACAATTCTGCTGTTTTGTCCAGAGCGTGAACACAGAAAATGTGCAGATTTGAATCTGCTGTCTGGGATGTTAGAGGACAGAGAGACTGATGAATTCTGTCAGGTCTGCAGCAACCTCACAGGCTTTTATTTTGAAAATACAGGCCTTTATTGTGGAAGTGTGACAAACAGGCTTTGTTGTTCTCAAAAATGACTGATTTCTCAAAAAATATTGGGTCTGCTGGATTACTTTGCTGTTTTCACAATTTGAATCCTCATGAAAAAAATACATAAGTACACCAAAGGACAAAAGTCAAGTTGACGCTCTGGATACACAAACACACAGAGGCCACTTCCCTTTTATTATATAGAGGGATTAAATTCTTTTTTTTCCCTCAAAAATCTACACACAATACCCCATAATGACAATATGAAAAAAGTTTTTTTACAGACAATTCCTTTGACTTCATGCTTGGTTTGTGCTCTGACATGCACTATCAGCTGTATATGTAGACAGGTGTGTACTTTTCCAGATCATGTCCAATCAACTGAATTTACCCCAGGTGGCCTCCAATTAAGCTACAGAAACCTCTCAATGATGATCAGTGGAAACAGGATGCACCTGAGCTCAATTTTGACTTCATGGTAAAGGCTGTGAATACTTATGTACAGGTGATTTCTCAGTTTTTTTTATTATTATTTGTAATAAATTTGCAAAAATCTAAAAGAAAAGCTTTTTTACATCGTCATTATGGGGCATTGTGTGTAGGATTTTGAGAAAGAAAAAAATATTTCATCCATTTTGGAATAAGGCTGTAATAACAAAATGTGGCAAAAGCGAAGTGCTGTGCGTACTTTCTGGATTCACTAGTTGCCATAGACCTTGGATAAAAACCTTTAAACTCTATTTACCCTGACAGCCCATGCTCCATTTGTCAAAATATGTATTTTATCAGTTAGAATGCTTTTATTTGCTTTTTCAATATTATAGTACAACAGATTTCAGTCAGATTTTTAGTGAGTCACCAAAGTTTCTTTTAGCTGTGAAGAAGAGTCCAGATTATTCCTGAAACAAGTCCAATTTTTTTGTAAACGCTTTTGAAAGAAAATCGTATTTTCCAGTTGCTGTTTTGTTGTTGTTGTTTTTTTTTTTTACTAGTTTGGGAGGCCCAGCGACTTATACTCCGAGGTGACTTATATACCAAAAAATATCTGACTTTCCCAAGAATCAAAGCACTAAACAAAATAAACTCCAATAAAGAAAGAATAAATGCCAGTAATAAAAAAAAAATACACTACAACAATGCACAAAAATCCCAAATTAAAGAGCTCATAACACAGAAAAAGGTGTGCCATACAGTTCGGTGTGATTTATACTCCAGAAAATACAGTAATTGGCATAATTACGGATTAATTGAGTGTTTTTCTGTATTTAAGGGCCTACCTGAACGTCCAGGGCTGTCTTACATTTAAGAGCAGGAAAAATAATAATAAAGACCTAAACAATTAAACCAAGGTTTCCCGAACAATATTTTGAGTCTGTGCAAGTCCACGTGCTCCTTAAGCCACAGTGTGCAGGATTTAGCGTCTTCTACTGGTGAAGGGTGCAAAACTGCATTATGTTTGTCACCGGTCATGATTTTGTTTCCCGTCACGTCTTGGTGACGGGGACTGGTGCTTTCTTGACTTCTCTTGTGATCAGCTAAATGTGTGATCCACCATTTAACAAAAATGAGGGTTCCACGATGCCAAAAGTCAAAGACACATTTTGGCGACTCGATATTAACATGTCGGTGCAACATGACACCATGAGGGTACAAAGAGCTCATTCTAAACTCATGAAAAACACACAACTCATTGTTTAGAGGCAGGACTGATGGAAGTAGGACTGCTCATGAGGCTTCAGCACCCCCTGCTGGAAAGGAGCTGTAGTTGCACGTAAAATAACAAAAATGAATATTATTTTAATAGTAGCTCCAAAACCAATATTTTTACAATTATTACATTTGATTTAATTTTAGGACATTCAGTGTATTTTCTGTGGAGCCTGTTTGATGCACAAACACAGACAGATGGATGTCAGGGCAACTGAACTGATATCATTTGATAAGTTGCATTATTTCTTGTTTTGACTTGTATATACAGTGGATCAGACCTGCAGTCTGCATGTAAAGAAAAACACCAGTTCTATCAACATTTTTAAATCTAGCTTGAAAATACTTTCTCAGTTGATGGAGGAATTATTTTCTTTTTTAGTGTTTTTATTTCTGTTTTATGTACTTTATTTTTTATTTTAATTATTAACTCATGGTAGTGTGTTGATTCCCAGCAAAGCTTTTCTTTATTTTCCAAATAGTGCAATAACAACAACATGTTTTGAGTAAAGAATAAATAAGCATTGAAAAATGATGACCCGACTCCGGGTTACGCACACTACATCAGCTTGTCACGTGCAATTGTCAAGGTTGCTAGATGACAGTGGTAGGAGTGGGAAAAACTAATGATTTAATTGTAAAATGTGTTTCAGAGACATTTGTTTAATCTCCACAGTTTCAGAAGGCCAGATCTTTGTAGGACACAGCCTCAGAAGGATGCAGCCCCTGACTTGAGACACAGCTACTATTTAGGGTAGTATCACACTGCGCTGCGATAAATTTTGTCGGCATTCGCAAAACGTTCACGAGGGTTCACAATCTCCTCACGTGAGTCACAGGGTGTCATTGTCGTGTTGCTTGAATTCTGAACACGTTGCGAACCATTTTACGATTTAGTTTCCAGGACTCAGAACGTGTAAGAAATGTGAGACAACTTTGTGAGAGGTTGGCGAGGTATGAAACTACACTGTGACAATTGGAGACAAAAATGATTCCCACCTGGTGGTTGTGGAGCACAACCACCTTTGGATACAGAGATCTTTGTGGAATTAGTGGATTTGTGCTTATTCTGGATCAAGACCCAGATCCAGGCTTTCATGGGCTCCAAAGTAGATTTTACCAGGTGCATCTGGTGACCATAAAAGTGTAAAATAAACAAATGCAGTGAAGGTGTCAAACTTTTTTTTTTTTTTCTTTTTTTTTTTAGGTCTTCAGCCTTTGAGATCAAAACTCCCCTGGAAAAGACATGTGGACACATGAGGTCACTGGACAGAAGCGCTTGGCGATACAGATACCTTTGTAGGAAAACAAAAGTCCAGGTTGCCCACCAGTGACCTCAGGTGACGACTGGATGTTTTTGGTATTAAGTCTCTTAGAGGATCCTTGGGTACAACTGGAATGAACATACGAATGGTTTCTTAAGGAAACTCTAATGAGAAGCATCTCTTACATTGTGAGAGAATGCGAGTTACAACATTTGGGACATGTGGTGCATTTCCCCAGCAGCTAGTAAAGGCCATGGGGACGCTCATATTTCTCCTGGTTGTAGCAGGTGGATGTTCATTTTCCAGAGGTGGAGATGGACCGACTGCCTGTCTCGTTGGTTGACTTCCAGTACCCCAGGTGGTTCTGTGATGTGGTGGGTGCAGTGATTCATGGCACCGAGTCCTGACCTGATTCTGACCAAAACAATTTAAACGATGGCTGCAGGCGATAATAATCCCAATAATAAGTGCTGTGTTTAGTGAAGTGGGGAGTCCTTAGAGGCTGTCCGTGAAACATGCGTGTGCTCAAATTCAGATTTGCCAAACAAAGTAATTTTGAATGTTCAGTTCAAATTTAGTGAAAGTCAGGAAAATGACCTGTGTGCACATGCACAGAGCACAGTTTGTAGCTTCCTTCTGACAGTTTTCTCCTCTGCACATGTAATATCAACAGTATAAAACAGAATTAAAAGCCAAAAAAATAAAATCACATAGCACGAATCAAGCACAGCGTGTGAAACAACCACAATCAAGATCATTCAAACAGCATTTTATTCCAACATTCATGGGTGATTCTTAGACTACGGGCACTTATGTCCTTTGATCATATTGTATGAAAAACAGAAAAAAGGGGAAATTTCACACTTTATAGTTATCTTTACAATGAAAGTGTGTTAAGAAATTTGTTCTAGTAGTCTATGATGACTTTTTCACCTTTTTTCAGCATCATTATATGCAAATATTGCCGTTTTGTGCTTGTCCCACACCCAGACTTTTGATCTTCAATGATAAAAATGAATGGTAAGAAACGTTTTTCTAATGTTTTAAAATATCTCTGAATAAATATCAGTAAAATAATCAAAACATAATTGGGTATTCAATGTCATACAACTGTTGTGATTTTTTTTAAACAAAATGTAGTTGTCCCACACTATTGCCGTAATTTCCACCACAACACTATAATGTCCCTAACAGTTTGTATGAAATATTGTTTGGGTAGTTTCTATGGAGATAAACAGTGACATCAGAGCACATGTATATAGCGCCAAATCACAACAAACAGTTGCCCCA
Organism: Thalassophryne amazonica; assembly: GCF_902500255.1. NCBI lineage: Eukaryota > Metazoa > Chordata > Actinopteri > Batrachoidiformes > Batrachoididae > Thalassophryne > Thalassophryne amazonica. The sequence continues at coordinate 100,014,919 of NC_047109.1, forward strand.
AGGCGCTTTATATTGTAAGGCAATGGTATGGTGGAAATCACATTTACAAGGCCAATAGTGCCCGTAGTTAAAGAATCACCCTCATACGGTGCTCCTTTCACACGTTTAACAGCAACATCAAGTGTCAGAAATGTTTCTGATAACTGATATTTAAAGATAATAGTTTTAGTTCAGAGGAAACATTTCACATCTTTGTTATTACGAAGGTTAGAGTTTAAATATCTCAGCACTGTTGTCTTGAGGCATTCAGGTGTGGTCAGTCTTTGTAGCACCATCAGCATGTCTACAAACAGTAACAGCCTGGAGCAGAGCAGTGAATCCACAGAGGAAAAGCACACATTAACTCCAAAACCGGTGCTAATGTGGCACACACACACACACACACACAACCTCAAATACAGTAATCTGAATTAAAATGTGAGCAAAGAGGAGCTCCATCCAATGAGGGGCCTGACAACCGGGGCGGGGCGGGTGTTTAGTCATTAGTGGAAATGCGGATGTAGGCTGTTCATTTGCCAAACAAACCGGTTCACGATGAGGTCAAAATGTCTTTTTGATCGTGTGACACGTGGATAATGTGTGTTGGTAGAAAACAGCGTGGTGTTTATACTGCAACCCGGTTACTGTTACACAAAAGAAAAATCTATTTTCATATTGCATTTGAAAATAAATTTTTCTTTTTATTACATAATGTTAAAAAAAGGACAAAAGATGCTACTGTAGAAAAAACAAGTAACAAACCTTACTGCTCTTTCATAAGTGGTACTTTGACGCATCTATGAAAATAATGCAATAATCTGCTTTTCATTTCTTACATCAGCTTGTCGTTGACAACGCTGGTTTATCAAACCCCACTGTGCACATTTAACAGCTACACAGCAAACAACGGGAGTTTGTTGAAAAACATAAATACATTTAATAAAATGAGTTTTCAGTTGTAGTTGGTGCTAAGATGCTTTTTGTTTTGTGAGTCCTGTGGTTAAGAGTTCTTACTTCTTCACACTGTTTAAAAACACACACACAAAACAACCAGCAAGTTTCTCCATTCCAACAAACATTTAAGATGTTGACCAGCACAGTGCACATACTGATAAGAAACTCATTGACCTGTAAATGCCCATTAAGGGTAACCTGTTCTATTATTTTAGCACTGTGTGGTTACTTCTCACAGAAGAAACAAAAGCCCTTTTGCTGCATTTTCCTGTTTCAGCTGACATATTTAATGATTAAACATGAAGAACCAATTTACAAGCATCAAGATATTAAACTGTGTTACTATTAACCTCTCACTGCTTCAGTAAACTAAAATGAATGAACGGGGTGCGGTTTAAATTATGCTTTTGTACCGTCTGAAGACATCATCTGTTACACAAAAAAGCTGAAGCAAAGGTTTTGTTGGAAGACTGTTGATTTATGGATCGTTTGTCAGCATTCCATTTTATTATTATTATTATTATTATACGACCATAACTGCTCTTTTGCGTGTTTTAAACCTATAAATTATTTGCACACACGGGTCTAAAAGGTTTTAAGTGAAATCATTTTGAACGAAGCAACAGTGAGCTGGGAAAAAAAAAATAGATTGTTCATTTCAGTACACAAATTTAAAAAAAAAAAAAAAAAAAAAAAAAAAAACACATTCCACAGATTGGAAATGGTTTTGGGCTAAATGACCCACAAAAATGGACACTTAATTTATTCACATTTTTCTTAGTCTCAACATTTGAATGTTTTATTGTAATGAAAGCTCTGAGGAGGTTTCCCGGTGAGGCGTCCACGGGCCACAGTGCAGTGAAATTAGTCATTTTTCTTCATTTGGTGAAATCAGTCAATATTTAATTGTACTCTCCACAAAATTAATTCATGATGGATTATTACTTTTTCTTCCGTGTTCATCTTCCCAGCTCAGTCACCGTGTGGCTACACTCACTGTGGACCTGAACGCGTCACCACAACTATATTTCTACTTTACTGATTACAAAAACATTTCAACCTTCTGCAATTTAATCAAATTAGATTTTGTAAGTTCACCGTTTAAGGCCAAAGCACACGATCCTTCAGTACAAACAAGGACATAGTGTGGCGGACATGTTGTGCAAAATTAATCAAGAATGAAGGAGCTGCCTTTATATTTGTGTCACTGCATACTGTGAAAACTGCACATTAGGAGAATCATCGACAGCCTTTGTGATTTTTCACCCGTGGCATGGTTGCAGAGCCTCAGCAGTCACATACAGACAGAAATAAAAACGTCCTGTGGGTGCACGCACGCTGTGCGTCTCCCGGGCGCACTCGGTCACAGTGGACACCTACAGGCTGCTTTTCTGTGCCTGATATTTGTAAGAGTGTGTGTGTGTTTGTTGAGTTTGGCATCTCCTGGTGTTAGCTGGACAAAGCAGAGTCTCTTCACACACTGCTGCATTGTTAACGGAGCGGCAGCTTAAAGAAAGATTGAGTCTCACAGTGTGGGAGATGATGTCACCAACCAGGATCCTGCCACACGTCATACCGTCGTCAATGTTTCACCTCAGAAAATAAATAATGTTTTCCCATTTTAGTCTTTGGCCTTGAGGGACACTCCCCGCAGGCTGAGAGGTGTGAAGCGGCGGGTTTTTCAGTCTTGTTTGTGGTTGTTGTTGGTGTGGACCTGTGGACACTGGGTAGAGGAGGAAGACGCTTCCCTGGGTTTGTGCTTTCTATGGAGGATAAGCAGGAGGACAAGCACAGCCAGAATGCTGAGGATGTGCACGTGAAAGTACATCGACCTAGGACAGAGACAAATGCAGGAAGCAAGTTTAGTAACTTCAGTCTGAGTTGTTGGGATTTTACTGTCAAACAACAGAATCAAGCTGGGAGAAAAATATCACGTTACTTTCTTCTTTTTTCCACTTTTCAATCAGAAACTGTACGCTATTAAAACCTGCTACATCAACAGTTTCACAGATTTTTGAGTGAGAACTTCTTCAAACTGACAGTTTCAGAGGGAGACTCAGTGATGCGTCACTGTGTGCCTCAGCTCTCTGTATGTGCAGGCGGCGCAGGCAGGAAAGGGGATGTCTGTTACTTCCATCAAAGAGGTCATGTTTTCAGAGCTGTTTGTCTGAACAGGATTATGCCAACATGCTAAACCAATTTTCTTGGAAGAAAAAAATATATATATTAATTCACTTTTGCAGTAGGTCCAATTAAGGGGCGGCTCAGGAATATGCCGAGTGCAAGTGATTCAGACACTGACATGAATGCTTCATCTTACCAACAAAACTATCACCTTCCACTGATCCTAGAGTCCAGAGAACTCTTTTGGGCACGACTAAAGTTTCCTCAAGAAGAGACATCTGCTATTACTACAATTACTACTACTAAAATGCTCAATAGCTTTGGTCACTCCCCAAATGTCAAAGTATGGTTGTGCCAAGTTTGGCTCAAGTCTGAAGTGCCGTTTGGACAGGAGAGGGACGGAAACACACACACAGACACACAGACACACACACACAGTTGTCTCTTAGTATGTACATTTTAGATTTTTTTGTTTGTTTTACTCCCTTGTTCTTTGGTGCAATGACAAATTAATTTCATCAAGAAAGTATTTTGATTCTGTTTATGTTGTACTAAACATTAAAAAACTTCTTGTATATTTTAATTATGCACATTTCCTGTCTAGTTACAGTACTGGAAAGTTACAGCTTCTCCCATCATCGCTGATCTTCTGCTGTAGACCCCAAACGGCTGTGACTTCAGGGTCAATGTTGCCGCGTTGGCTGGCAAGAGACACTGGATTAACACACACACACACTCTCGGCACACAAACAGGCCTATTGAGATCAGAATACAAAGAACAGGCACAAATGCACCCCCTCTAAATACGGTGAACACTTAGATGGTGACGTTAAGGAGAAATATATGACAAAATATTAACTACTGTGCAGGAAGCAAACATCTTTATCCAAGCACAGAGGGCTGTGAACCCCAAACCTTCTTGATGGAAGGCACAAGCATTAACCGTTGCACCGAAGTATAAATGTGACAATAATGAAGACAGTTTTCCAGCTCGTTTTGTGACCACTGTCATCGTTTTACTGAATGTACCTGTAAAAAAGAATTGTGGGTTCCACTGCCAGCAGCAGGAAAGGCATGACTGTGTAGCTGATGGCCAGGTGGGTCGCTGCCCAAGTCACGATGTCATAAAACAGCTTCAAACCTCTGGAGTGCAGGAAGTAATGGCGGACAGACTTACGCACCTAGAATGAGCCAAAGAGGGGAACAAATGAACTTCCACACAGGTGAAAAGTAGACAAACAAACCTAGTTTTATTTATGGATTCACACAGTTCACAGGAACAAAGCTGACCTGAGCGGGGTCCAAACTGTGGGTACAGGTTGCATCAGGTCTTGGTTCATGATCACGTGGGAACTAAGAGCCATGACAGCCAATTTATTTATTTATTACCTTCACCGGTGAGGTTTTGTTTACATCACTTTGTCAGAAGAAACAGTCCTAACTAGGCCCTGAGGCCCGCTGGTGCCGGTGCTCATCCCTGTAGACCACAGCGTGAAGCAGACGAGAGCCTACAGTTCTCCCTGTGATAGGACACCAGCCCATCACAGGTTACATCCCCACCAAAGACCAGAAGCAGTTTACAGCTGGCAGAACCAGATGTTATTTTTAATTATCTGTAACAATGGAAGATCAGGGTTTTGTTATTTATTTATTTTCATCAATTTTCCACAAAGTATTCATATCATTTGCATTGTGAGGAAGCGACATTCTGGCCATGTGGCACGTTTCTCTGTGCACGATCCAGCGTGCAAATGCCTGAGTGTTGAAGACCCCAGCAGTTGGAGCAGACCAAGGAGACGCCCACGTTTCACTTGGCTGCAGCAGATAAACGGCTACTTTAGAGAGGTGTGGATGGACCGGACATGTGCAGGGGTGGTTCCCATCCAGGACCCAAAGAGGTCGGTACCAGTTCATGCTACCAGATTTGACATTCATGAAGCATTTTAAAATTCTATATGGAGAAATAAAATCATATATAAAGTCATTCATATTATATTGTTGTGATAAAACCACTGAGTGTGAGGGATTTAGAGCTGATCAGGACATTCACATCCAGTGGAAGAAAATACTTTTATCAGACAGGTTTGATCTTAATTTAATCACTGCATGATCACAAAATTGAGGTAAAAACAGAATATCAAAGTGTAGACTGTTGACCATCTTTGTGCCCTTCTAGTTTAATTCGTTTATTGTGGCATGGATTTAAAGTGTGACCTGTGAGATGTAGGAAAATCACATACTTAAAAAAAAGTTAATGTTTGATTCTGTTGCATAATACTGGTAACGTGTGGGTTTATACCTGTCTATTTGGGTCACATCTGATAACCCATTTTTCTGTCAAACATGGATCCATGAAGACCTCCAGTGGTCTCCTTTTAATATGAATGTTTATACCTCTGAACGGGTAACGTGGGAACATTTTTCTGTAGGGGTTCACCCCGTTTTATTTGTATTTTATCTCATGCTCATAACTCTTCCATTCGAATATCCCGTGGAGTGCGAGTACTCACGGCTCGCGCTGCCATGGTGATGGGGATGGCGGTGATGAAGGTGAAGTAATACCCCGGATAAACGCCGTGCCACATGGCGGAGAGGATAAAGGTTAAAGCCAACCGGTGCCGGGGAGCCCGGTCATAACACACGCTGAGGAAAGAAACACACAGCATGAAAACAAAATAAACGCACACACAGAAAGTATTGAGTGTGCAGACATTTGTTTATACCCACAGTACTTACGTTTTGAGCCAAATACCCGTCCGGATATTCCAGTTGTCTATGAAAGTCTTGAAGCTCGTTGCTGTCTGAAAGAACAATCAATAATAATAATGCAATTTTACACCATATGATTACAATTCTGCAGCTTACATGTTACTGCACAGAAAGCCTTCCTGAAAGTATGAGAATACCTCAATTCCCAGGATATTAAGGTTGGTGTTTAGGTCCCAGGATGGCTTTCCGTTTGCGTCCATCCCCATGAACCCGTAACCTGCAGCGTTGTTGATGGCATCAGCTGATAAAACAAAAAAAAAACAAAAAGGAATAACACGTTATGGCTTCAGTTAAAACAACAACAAAACAAGGTATTTAAACACTGAGCAAAGTCTGAGGTCACCTAGAGTCCAGGCAAAATAGAATTTGGGTCTCGCCGCTTGTATGGAGACGAAAGCATAGGTTAGTCTGGAGAGGAAGGAGGCGTGGCTGACAAAATGCGGGTCAACATTGTACATTATTGGCAACGACCGGGTCACCACGAGGAAGAACAGCAGACATCCGGCGCAGACCATCAGCTTTCGACAGACGGCACTCTGCAAAGAGAACGCAACACGAATCCTAGTGAGATCAAAGAAGAACAACAGCTACCATTTTTTGGGACGAGACTAAAACATAAGCAGCACCCGAATGTTTGTGAACAATGCAACACTGTAGTTTGTGGTTCCACCAAAATTTATTTCATTTATATAGTGCCAAATCACAACAAAGTTGACTCAAGGTGCTTCACACAAGTAAGGTCTAACCTTACCAACCCCAAGAGCAAGCACACAGACAACAGTGGTAAGGAAAAACTCCCTCTGATGGTGTGAGGAAGAAACCTCAAGCAGACCAGACTCAAAGGGGCGGCCCTCTGCCTGGGCCACCAAAAGTGACAGTGGGTGTCAAAGAGCCACATAAATCAAAACAAATCTGGTCGCTCAAATCTTTTCACCAATTTTTGTTATACATATTTGATAAAACATCCTGGCTAAACCCTCTTCACACAAAAAATGTGATGCTGCTCTGACCAAACCAATTATATACATTATAAGGGTGTTTTCGCACACAAAAGTCTGAAACAAGGTCTGAACAGATTCTGTCCATCGTTTGGATAAATGATCACGATTTCAGCCTTCGTACCTTTAGGTCGAGTCCAGTCAATAAGCTCCACGGTCATCGTCACATTTTTACTCTCAACTCCCGTGTCTGCAGGATCAGAAAGCTCTCAGTGAAACCACACGATCGGACTAAAACCAGTGTTTTTACCAGTGGCACACGGAGGCACTTGCTGTCAAAAGTGAAACATTTTAAACTTTTTTCACAGCAACATGCAAAACCTATGTTTTATCTTATATTTTTGGGCACCACTGTTGTTTGAGGGCGGGCACTAAAGAGCTCAAATATAATGCTTATAACACAATTTTTCTACATGTGGGGACAGCAGTCGTCTGTCCCCTTCAGAAACACAGCACTTTCTCTGAGTTTTTGGGAAATTACACGCAAACAAAGTGAAAATGCAAAGAAAAAGTGATGATGCTGTGGGAAAGTGGACATGTGTTGCAGTTTGTTTTTGACCCGAGCTCAAATGTATCAATGTGGTTGTGCAGGTGAGAGAACGGAGCTACTCTATCAAGATGTGTAGGCTAAAACGTACCGAGACCACCTCTCCCATTTGCCTTGTCTTCCCTTCTCCACTGGGAACCAATAAAAACCTGCACTTTTCATGACTGCTTCAGTGATCGCAGCCAAAAACAAAACAGTACACCATTTTCCCATTAAACATGACGCCGTTTGTGAGGAGAAACTAATACCCATGTGGAGTGTGGGAGTGTCAGCTCACATTTGTTTGGCTTTTCCGTCTTTAATGGGAAAAAGCATTTTTTTGTGTCCTACAAGAACATTAATTAGCCCGTTAGTTTCTGCTCACCAACAGCGTTTGTGTTATAAATAAATAATGCTGTAATCATATTCATTTTGCTTCTAGTTGCGTGAAGCAGTAGCACCATGTTTCAAAAATACATGCAACTTATAGACCGATGCATGTTTTTGTTTTCCTTTTCATGATACATTTCTGGGCAAATATAACTAATATTCTGGGGTGACATATGGTCCAGAGAATACCATAATTTTTAATAGGTAAAATAAATAAATATATTTAGTTTTTTTTAACTTTTTTATTTCATTTATAGTTCGACTCCAGATGTATTGTTGATGCAGGTATTGTCCTTTCAGCAGTTCGTTATGACAATTAAGCAATTGCCAAAGATGAGTAAAGAACTCAGAGAACAGATTCCTAACAAGAGTCATTCGGAGATGACATATCCCCCCCAGTCCCCACAAATCAGTACTGCATATTCTCGTGGGGTCACCCAAGTACACCCTTATGCTAAATACGTTCTTGAGATATCTCTAACAAGTGAAAATGGACAGACAGACAGACAAACATGCTGATCCCTATATCCCCCCTGTACTTCATACCGGGGGGATAATAATGTTTCAGGATGACAGGGTTGTGAAACAACTGAGGTTGTTGTTTAAAAACTAAACTAAAAAGGAGCCATCTGCACTTAAGAGATTTGAGTCAGACAGATTAAAGTCTTAAACCAGACTTGTGATGATGCTTCAGAAGATGAAGTGTTGGAAAACAAGAACATACCAGAGGCGATGGTTCGGGTAGCATATCGTAGCCGTTCTGTCCATTACATGTTGGCGGGTGGTAGCGGAGCCTCTGGCGGACATGCCGGCCCTCTATGAAGTCTAAGTAATCCTTATAGTTACTGCATGGTCCCACCAGGACGCTCATGAAGTTCAGATTGTAGCTGAGGTACTGGATGAGAGAAGGCTTCTCACTGCACAGAAAACAGCACGAAAGAATCATCATCAGGGCAACTCTGTGAGACGGTCACGTCCGTTACCACGGTCAGTGGCCTTGCTGTAATCTAGCCTTCCCAGAGACTTCTCCTTCTCAACAGGATGACTGCTAGCTCACAGTGCGACCACTGACGTGACAGTGTGGTGGCATTTCCCATAACAGTGTTTGCTTTTGGTGTTATATTCTCTCTTCATTTTGATGGAAAGGTGAGTAACGTGCCATCTCGTCCACAAAATATCAGCAAGTAAAAAAAAAAAATAATAATAATGGATTGTTTGAAACCTACTCTGTTATTTAAGAGCAAAGATTTCACGGATAAAAGTTAAAATTTTAAATACATTCATAAATTCATTACAATTTTGATTTGGATCCTTTTGGACTTCATATGTGTGGAAATTATACAGAACAAGCAGTTCCAAACGGGAGTTTGATTTGAAATAAGAGCTTGAGTACATGCACATTATTGAATATGGTTTTAAGTGTTTACATGCATGAAAATAGTCAAATATAATCCATGCAAACATGATGCTTCTTTTCAAAATGAGCATGCACCTTCTTTTTTTTTTTTTAATCAAATGAATAAGCTATTCATTGGCTCCACCTCCTTGTCACTGTCCTCGTAGCTGAAGGAAAATAAATTTTTTTTTTCATTTTAATTAAAGGGCGATAATCAGATGCAACCTTTGTGCATATGGTACACTGGGATCTAATACATGATCCTATTTAAATGTACGCAAGTGAAAACTAAGCAGGTAAAAAAAGCAAACATCAAAGATATCCTAAATAAGACATCAAAGCCTAAATATCACAGTATTAATGAGTATAATCACTTCAGCTGTGAAAACTTACTGTATAGCCAGGAGCGTCTGTTCTGGGTTCAGCTGTTCAGCCTTTTTAAACATCCCTGTAAAATAAAGGGGTGAAGTCATTCTTAAGTAGGGCACTTCAAACACGTGTTCACCCCCTGATTTGATCGATCCGTTGTCACACTTGGCTTTCCTTTCTTTGTTTGCAAGATTATTAAATTTGACCCTGGTTTAAACACTGAAAATGACAGCATGATGTTTGTGTCCGTCTACCATCATGGAGCTGGAAAGCCAGAGTGGTGATCTTCTGGGTTACGATCATTAGAGGTCTGAACACAGGAGGCAGATTAAAACACAACAACAGAGTAGATTGACACCAAGTGACTTTAGCTAAATCATATAACTGCATAAATGTCACAATTTTGAATAATACATTATAGTGTCATGGACAAGTGATAGACTGAACTAGTATTTCTATCTTCTTGAGTCAATCAAAATATTATTATTATTACAGCTTTCTGTGGTTCTTCTGGAACCATCCTGATGGTTCTTCTGGAACATCCTACTGTAAAGTAATCAGCGCCTTCCACCTTTAAATGGGTTTAATAACCAGTTCTTTTGCAGTGGCTGAGATGGTTGTCCTGGGCACTGCATCCAGGACTGAGTGAGACATCCAGCCTGCAGAAAGTAACTCCAGTTACAGGGTCGGTACAGGGACTGGTAAGATGCCGCACAAAGCTTGAAACCTGAAAAGCCTGTGGGAGGTACTCTGTTCCTGTGTTCAATCAGGGGGGGAGCATGGTGTACAATGGAGATGTGTTATGACAATTAAGCAACTGCCAAAGATGAGCAAAGAACTCAGAGAACTGATTCCTAACAAGAGTCATTAGGAGATGACATATCGCCATGCACGGGGCAACACGTGTGTTGCTTCCATGCATGGCAACACAAAGGTGCAAACTGAGAAGGAGTACCGGCGCACCCGGTGGACATTTTTTTTTTTTAAATGACCACCTTCCATGGTCACTGAAGGATCCTGGAATGTTCCACATTGAGACGGTGCTCTCCGAATCTACAGGTCTGAATGTGGCCAATCTCAGTGGATGGATTGCAATGTTCACAAGAAGATGAGTTTCTTCTCAGAAGAGATTCTAATATCATCTACAGGAGTTTTGGCAATTCTGCGGTGCGTAGGGAGTTGAGAAAGTGCCTGAGATTGTACCGAGGGTAGACAAGGAGGCATTTGTTGAGGAATCTACCATCTGTGGTCTAATGGTCTGCTTACAGAGAAATCAAAGCACTGCCCTCATGTAAATGTACATACTGTCCTTCTGCAGTCACAGCAAGTGATGACAGATGACTGTGCTGCACGGTTCTGGCTGGGCTGGTTCCACTGAGCAGCTGGATGAGGCTGATCCTCCTGCCACGTCAACAATCTCTACTGCCAAGGTTCTCATGGCTGATCCTTGAAGAAGCTGCAACCACCAAATTAGTGACAGTACAATGGTGGTGGGAAACAAATGACAGTGGGTACATTTGAAGGGGCCTGTGGTGTTGGTGCTAAAACTACATGAGGTGGATGGGACGATGCTCTCCTAGCGTTGCAAACAACCCATGCATCCATGTGGGAAATGGGTATCAACCCAACAGACTAGAAGAAACGAATTCCTGTCCCTCCCTGGAAAGGAATGAGTGAACACCTGAGCTGCAACAACTACAGGGACATTACATCACTCTCTGTACTGAGCAATCCCCAGTAAGTTGTTGGACGTGAGCAGTCCTAGTTGTTTGTAGTTCTAAAAACAAAAAACAACAAAAAAAAAAAACAGAAACTAGTGCTGCATTCCAGACAACTCTGAAGTTTTTTTGACTTCATACTTAAAGGAACAAAGGAATGGCACGTTAAACACCAAGATGTCATTGAGGGAACAGCTAAAAATGAGCTAGTAGTCACATGGGCTCTCTGTGCCACAAATTCAGTTCAACTGGTTGTGGACACATGCACAACCACATGCACATGAACCTGCACATCATTTATTATGTCACAACACAGCCTGTCCAGGGTTCACCCCGCCGCTCACCCAGTGACTGCTGGAATAGCCTCCAGCCAGTCCACCCCACCCCCACCCCTTGCTACGCGAGACCCACCCAATGAGATTCTCAGCAGGCACAAAAACAGGTCAGCGCTGACAAACCTCATCATGTTTTGCTTTCTTCTTTGATATGCACCAGGTCGGAATCTAGATTATTTCTGGTCGGAAATTTTAAGATACCTGGCGACACACATTCACTTGATGATAATGTTCGCAATACAACCCCTTAAAATAGGGATGAACTTTAGCGTCATGTTCGTCTGAGTGCATATTTGACCTCCAGTTGCCCTGATGGGACGTGGCGCTTGTAAAATGTGCTGGTGGAGGACATTACTGTCCAGCACAGATATCCTGCTCCAGTTTCACTCTCGGACAGAACCCTCTCTGTCCCTTCACTGGCTCTGTGTTCCTGAGTGGGCTGGATTGTGTGCACAAGCGTGGAAAACTGTGGCACAGAGAGGCTGTGTGCCATGTGGCTGGCAGTGCCAGCTCAATGACGGCTGGCAGTCAGCTTTTAATGCGCCAGCCCGTGTGAGCAACTCGACACCCTACAGATGTTCTCTTTCCTGTCGAGACGCATCAAATTCAGAACAGGTCATCCTGCAGAAATGATTGACAAATCAAAGTGAACTCTTGTGCAATTTTTTCAACCAAATTTAAATATATGAAGACCTCAACGTATTTCTTAACAACACAGAGGCTCACATTCAAAACGACCATTCCTGACCCTGAAGTGCCCTGAAGGAAGACGGGTGCCCACGTGATGAGCCTAGAGAAGAATTTGTGCCCCCTTCTTTGAAGAATGATGTGAAAAACTGTAAGACCAAGTCCTATGAGTTCAACACACTGAGCTATTTTACTGCTCATCACAACAGGAACTTGCACATTATTCAGCAGTGGGATGCACAAAGAGATGTACCATAAAAAGCATTTTTATTAGTTTGGGAGGTCCTACGACTTACTCTTCGGTGTGACCAATATACTAAAAAAAATCATGCATTCGTTATTAATAAGAATAATAAAGGGCTATCCCAGGAATGAAGGCATAAACAAAATAAACTCCAATAATAAAAGAGCAAATGGCAACATAAAAGTACACTACAACAATACACAAAAATCCAAACTAATTTTAATTGTCGTGTTTCAATACATCTGCATTGAATAACATCAAATATGTGATCTATCGCATGTTTATTTGTACAACCCCTGGCAAAATTATGGAATCACCGGCCTCGGAGGATGTTCATTCAGTTGTTTAATTTTGTAGAAAAAAAAGCAGATCACAGACATGACACAAAACTAAAGTCATTTCAAATGGCAACTTTCTGGCTTTAAGAAACACTATAAGAAATCAAGAAAAAAAGATTGTGGCAGTCAGTAACGGTTACTTTTTTAGACCAAGCAGAGGAAAAATATATGAAATCACTCAATTCTGAGGAAAAAATTATGGAATCACCCTGTAAATTTTCATCCCCAAAACTAACACCTGCATCATATCAGATCTGCTCGTTAGTCTGCACTAAAAAGGACGTGAACACACCTTGGAGAGCTGTTGCACCAAGTGGACTGACATGAATCATGGCTCCAACACGAGAGATGTCAGTTGAAACAAAGGAGGGGATTATCAAACTCTTAAAAGAGAGTAAATCATCACGCAATGTTGCAAAAGATGTTGGTTGTTCACAGTCAGCTGTGTCTAAACTCTGGACCAAACACAAACAACATGGGAAGGTTGTTAAAGGTAAACATACTGGTAGACCAAGGAAGACATCAAAGCGTCAAGACAGAAAACTTAAAGCAATATGTCTCAAAAATGAAAATGTACAACAAAACAAATGAGGAACGAATGGGAGGAAACTGGAGGAAACTGGAGTCAACGTCTGTGACCGAACTGTAAGAAACCGCCTAAAGGAAATGGGATTTACATACAGAAAAGCTAAACGAAAGGCATCATTAACACCTAAACAGAAAAAAACAAGGTTACAATGGGCTAAGGAAAAGCAATTGTGGACTGTGGATGACTGGATGAAAGTCATATTCAGTGATGAATCTCAAATCTGCATTGGGCAAGGTGATGATGCTGAAACTTTTGTTTGGTGCCTTTCCAATGAGATTTATAGTAAACAGTAAACAGGTTATTTATTTCAGCAACAACACAGCAGCATAAAGACAACATATCAAACAAATAAAAAAAAAAAAAAACAAGATCAAATTTAACACCGTGTGCCTGAAAAGGGGGTGGGAAGAAGCAAAGCTTATAAATTACCCACCCCTCATACCCCATCCCAAAAGTCCAAGTCCAACATATAATTACACTTATTTATAAAGATGACTGCCTGAAGAGAACATGTAAATTTCCACAGTCATTGATGATATGGGGCTGCATGTCAGGTAAAGGCACTGGGGAGATGGCTGTCATTACATCATCAATAAATGCACAAGTTTATGTTGATATTTTGGACAATTGAAAGGATGTTTGGGGATGATGAAATCATTTTTCAAGATGATAATGCATCTTGCCATAGGGCAAAAACTGCAAAAACATTCCTTGCAAAAAGACACATAGGTCAATGTCAATGAGCAGATCTGATTGATGCAGGTGTTAATTTGGGGGATGAAAATTTACAGGGTGATTCCATAATTTTTTCCTCAGAATTGAGTGATTCCATATTTTTTTCCTCTGCTTGGTCTAAAAAAGTAACCGTTACTGACTGCCACAATCTTTTTTTTCTTGATTTCTTATAGTGTTTCTTAAAGCCAGAAAGTTGCCATTTGAAATGACTTTAGTTTTGTGTCATGTCTGTGATCTGCTTTTTTTCTACAAAATTAAACAACTGAATGAACATCCTCTGAGGCCGGTGATTCCATAACTTTTGCCAGGGGTTGTACATGTTGCTTGTTTTTGGAATTTAACAGCCCTTGTGGTACGCACCTCACGCTGAGGGCTTGCTACATAAATCCACTGTTCACTTCTCCATCAGCATCCATCTTACAATTTCTTTTGCCCAAACTGCATCAAATAACCAATATATTGTACAATGGCCATTTACTTGTTCATCTTGCTTATTTTTGGAATTTAAAAGTCCTTATGTTAATCAACAGGACAGGCTGTGGTGTGCACATATATGTCGAGTTCCTGTCTGTTCTTAAATTTATCAAAATGAGTGCACTCATTGTTCTGAAGCTGCAGTTGCCATGCGATCACAAAGACCAGAGAGAGGAGAGCAAGAAACCACTTCTCTGCTCTTTCATAAGGACAACAAGATGGTTTGTGCAGCAAATCATCTTTATGACCATCAACTGGTGCTTTGTCTCCTCAAACAATCTTTATCTGAGCAGGAAAACCAAAAATGCAGCAGACGTTCAGACTGTTAGCTTAAGCAAATACGTCTGGGGAGAACACACAGCAGTTACCAACAGCGCTGTATCCACGGAAACATTACAGCAAAGTAAAATTCAAAAATCCACCCATTTCCGGAAAACTGTCGTAACTGTGCAGCTCAGTCTTACATCTGAAAGTGTACCCCCCCCCAATATTTGCTTATTTCATGTACTTACACACACAGTATCTATGAGTTACAGCAGTTTATCTGATCCCATCTGGAATCTGACAGAAGCTGCTGCTCTAATTCAATATATGAACAGGCGAAGGCTGACTCACAGGCCTGGCGGTTCACTGCCAGAGTCACGAGGAGTGAAACCGAGACTGCCAGCAAATTCAGCCATACCAGAACTGGCCAACAAAGCTGCTGAACGCAGCAGAGCCAAACGTCACTTTTAAAAAGGTACAACTGCATGCATTTTCCTGATAATTCCCATCTTTTACTGCACAAAATCCTCCCTGGCTTCTTTCTCAGCTGTTGGAACATTGATGATCCTTCAAAGAGTTGCAGCACACGGTTAGTTTATGACCTTTGGCCATTTTACTTATGCTTGTAAGGTTTAAAAGGAGGTGAACTTGCACAAAGAGGCAACTGACAACTCCCTTCAAAACAGCCCAGTTACCAACGTAACAAAGTTGCCTTTAGGTGCCTGTGTGTGTAAAAAGGAACAATCCACAGTGCTGGATTTTAATCAGTGGTGCCATATTTGCACAAGGCTGCGGCAGCACTGGCTGTGTCGGCAGGTGCACCACAAGTGAGGGAACGTTAACCAATAAGATGAGAACAGCTCTGACACCACTCTCACAGAGGAGGTGCGGCACAGAGAGGTCAGAGCGAGTCAGCGCCTCCTTACCCAGAAAAATCAGTGGACAGGATTCCGTAGTTAAAGATGAAGACTCGGTTCACTTGGCACGCCGTCAGATAGCCCATAGCCATCACCATCGAATATCTGTTTGTGGAAGGAATGAACAAAACCAGTTTAGACAACGGGCAATTTTGAAGTGTGGCTTAACTAAGAAGCTGATAGTTACCTTCAGCATGTGTCTCCATACTATCATTATTATTATACAAAACATGTTCAATCTAACTTTTTACAATTAAATATGGTTGTTTTATATTAACCATCATCAAAGTCCCACAGTTCACTGGCTGTATATGTACAAACCACTATAATAAGTAAACTAGAAGCTGCAAACCGTTAGATTTCAGTGACGTATGTCACAGAAGTCCATACACGGACTCTCTGGCTTCCTATTTTGGACACACCAACTAACTGATCTGCACTTCAAGTGAGGTGCTAACATCTCATCTCATCTTATGCACACTGTACAGCAAAACGACACCCTCCACCCTCAATATATATACAAACATGGCCTACACAGAGAGTGGTAGCTATAGCCAGGCAGGGCTCAATTACAACATTCATGCATTTGTCTGCCCTTGGCTAAGCATGAGCCCACCCCTGTTTTTAAAGAATGTTGGTTAAATGCCTACCCAAATATATATATTTATTAAAGTTTAGTAAATGCCCACCTAAAATAATTAATTTCATGACTCCAACATATGGAGAAAAAAAAAAAAAAAAGAGTTTTCATGATGTTTGTCTCATCTCTTCCACATCTGACGATGTCATCAGTTTGCACTGGTAATATACGTTAAAATGTCCTCTCATTTTGAAAGTCTCTTGTCCAAGAAACAGGAAGTGTTCCGGGACAATGGCTAGCTTTGTGAAAGTTACGACGCTCCTGCCTGAATGTTGCAGGTCAGTGCTTCTAGACATGAACAGAAGATCAGAAGATAAACAGAAAAAAATGCCTTCCCATGTTGGCAGTCAGCTGCAGGACAATCTGGACATCCCACTGTTTTCAGTGAGAGGCTGACAGGAAAATGACATCTGTTGTAGCAAATGGATGTTTTATCTTAACGAGGAGGTGATTTAAGTGCAGAGTCGCCTGGATTTAAATAGGTAGGAACTTTTGAAGCTACCATCAGAACCAGGGTTTTCCTGCACAAATATAACACTGTGCAAAATGTTTCAGTGAAGTAAACTATGAAATTGTCCATGTGATTATATAAGGAACGTTGCCTCCTGCAGTCTGCCACTGCAGATGGAATTCTGCTGTGACAGTTTTCCTGCTGCGAACTGAGAAAGCAACTAACAGACTGGACGTCCACTGGCAAGCTACGGACAAGGACAGGACAAAACAAATGGAAAAGGAAAGTTCTGACAGACGCTCAAGTTTTCAGCAAGCACAAAACTTTCCTAAGAACTTTCCAGACATCAGCTGACAAGGAGCACATTTAATGAACCAGAAAAGGATTTGTACAGGACAAAAACAGACAAACAGGTGAGTTATTTGTGGGAGGGTTTTTGTTTGTTTTTTTTGTTTGTTTGTTTTTTTTTTGGTAATGAAATATGACATTTTATTGAAATTGGAGCTGTGACAAATGTAATATTTGGCTGTGATTGTGCATGCACCCATGTCCTCTTCAGGCAGAATGTCACGTGAAATGTCCACGACCCTCAGACGCATGAATACGGCAATTCAGACTTGTTGAAAAGTATGCCACATAATTTGTCTGATCATAAAGACTCCAAAAAAAGTATAGTTTGTACTATAAACAGCCTATAATTATTAGAAACACAGCATAAATTAGTATACCAAAAAAGTAAAAAAAAAAAAAAAAAAAACTTTTGAAAGTCCCCAAGAAGCAAAACTTTTAGGAACCAACTGCTACTGTGTGGATAATGCCGGAAATAAATATATATGGCGACTGCAGATATGCAGTCACCAGTATCTCTGAAGCTCCACCAGCTTCAGTGACACAAAACTGAATGTACACAACACACTGATATCAATTCATAATATTAACATTTCCCACATTATTGGTATTTCGGCACTGGCAGCTGTAAATGTGGACCACCTCCTGTCTCATGCTCACCAGTAATGATGTCACAGATGCCACCTTAAACAGCTTGTTTGAGCTCAAATAAAATCTAAAAGTAGTATTCATGTGTAAAACATGTCAGACAAAGGAGCAACTTCACGCCTGTCAAAACTAAATTCTTGAGCTTCCAGATTTTAGGATGTCACAGAGAGCGAGTCCTCTGCGTGCGTGCGTGCGTGCGTGCGTGCGTGTGTGTGTGTGAGGGGTTTGATTTCTTGGATTTTTCTCCTCTTACTGTGCAACGAGTTCCGGAGGTTTAAACTATGGTACCACGTACACACTCACTCACTGGATTGTCACATGTAGAGACTGAACAGTAATACCTGAACAGCCCACATAAATGCTGCTTCAGTCATGCCTGTAAAAGCAAACATGACTGATTTAAATCACGTTGATTGCTCTTCTATAAGCTGACACACATTTACACCATATCTGTGATTCCAACCGGCTGCTGTTCAGCTGAAGCTCGAACATGAGTCGACATCAGACCGAACTATCAACAGACACAAAACAGCCGGGTACACTCCTACGCTGTCTCTACAGTCAGGAATCCAGCACCAAATCCATGTTGACAATCAGCACAGCAACTGAAACTTACTGCAACCTACCAAACACTGAGCTGGGACAAAGTCTTGTTTGGCGGGTTTTACCTGAATGAACCAGTTACTTGTATTGCACCACAATCAAGAAAATGACGCACCGGCCTTCTGTTGCCTGACAGGTTGCTCTAGTCACAGATCAGGCCTAGGAGCAAATTACTGAAATTCAAAGGAGGAAAAAATGCATTCAAAAGCAAAAATAACATTTATACTTCACCATAATGTTCATGAATATGTTTTTGATATGATCACTTCTATAATTCATTTCCACTATTGATTTATCTGTTCATTGTTTAAATAAATAAATAAATGTTTAGTTTATGAAATGTCAATTTCCCCAAAGTCAAAGATAACATCCTCAAAATATTGTCTGGTGAATAAACCAAAGATGAAAATACCGAATTCAACATGACAAATAAATAAACATGAAATCTTGAAATATGTGAAAATTTTAAAGGGATAGAGAATCAAAATCATCTTTTTCATGTTTTTGGTGTTAGTTCAGAGTCTCCCCGCTGTGGGGAAAAACACGAAGTGCCAGCAAGTTTTCAGAACTTCTATTTCAAGATTTCTCCTTTTTTGAATTGCCGGCAGAAAACAGCCAATCCGTTTTGAGAGAAAAGTTACATCACTTTTTCACCAATAGCTCCACAGGACATGCATGCGCTGCCAGTTGGAGACACACCAGCAGATGTGGACATGAATGAGACGAGCGAACTGCTTCTCATTCATGTCATTTCATGACTGTACATCTGTGACCATGGGTCATTTACAGAGGAATAGAAAGGATCATATTTGTATTGCTCGCTTGCTAAATGCAGTGTTTTTAATATGGTGTGTGATTTTAAAATTTTTTTTTGTAATACTTCTATGTCCTTCCTGATATGAAGCAGATTCCCGCAGCTTTCAAAGAACAGCTCCGTAGCTCAGTGGTAAAGTCACTGACTGGCAATCAGAGGTTTTGAAAGCCGTGAGTTCGCATCCAGTGGGTGGTGTGTTTTTCTCTTTTTTTAAAAAAAATTATTCCACATAAGCAGCGCGATGTGGTTCCACAGGTACTGGCTGGTTTTTATTGTACCACAAAAGTGGCGCCATGTGCTGCACCTGGCACTGTTCCTGCTCGAAAGACATCGGCGCGTCGGCACGATGTTCATGCACGATGTTCCACGCGCTAATTTTGAACCGTTTCACCATTTTCGTCCAGACGCTGTCCAAACTTCGCACTGTGTGTGAAGGGGCCATTACCGCTGTCACCAATGTGATTATTCATGATGCATGTAAGGTTTTAAATCTTGTTTGTGTAGCAATTATGCCGACTCAAGTTGTGATTTGGAGCTGTATAAATAAAATGAACTGAAGTGTCTTTCCTTGAAGAATTTTCCTTCGTGCAATTCTTCTTATGATGTGCTACTGGTACAAGTGAAGCTTCAGAGAAATCCACAAACCGGTTTTCTGAGAAGTTGCCCTTTTAAGATTTGTGGACAAAAACTCCTCTGCTAAATGTGAAAGTTCCCTTTGAGGTACAGTATGAATATCAACACTTACTTGTGCACATTGCTGATGTCAGCCTTGAGGGTGATGATGTAGTTTATAAAAACCGTAATAAGGACGTGAACAGAGTACCTGTACACACAAAATGAAAAACAATTATAACTCTCATCTAACATTTTCTTTAAAAAAAAAGGGGGGGGGGGATTACTCTTGCATTATCATTGCAATATTTTGTCTAAAGTCTAAAATCATGGGAACTACTTTATGAATAAGAGTATTCTACTGGCTTTATTCACACACACAAAAAAGGCTTTATTTTTGCCTCAATGATTTCTTTATTTTATGAAACTCTTATTCACTGACACAACCAGAGACACGATGGCTGTTTTCAACTGGGGAAAGGAAAAAAAGGGTTCAGTGCATCCATGGAATGCATTTAAAACAAAAAGATGGAAATAATTCTGTTGTGCATTTGAATTCTTAATGTTTTTTTAATAAAAATAAAAATCATATTTTCATCAAATGATTACTCTACTCAACCTCTGTAACTGGTAGTGCTAACAGTATCTGTTAGCATAGCTAGCTAATGAGAAAGTTGACCAATTTATGCATATTTTGATGGCATAAGGCTTTTGGAACATTTCTGATGTGGACAAATCAAATATGAATTATGATGCAGGCGTTTTGACAGATTTTAATGTTTCTGTTGGAGGTCTATACGTTAATATATGGCCTGATTTTAGGCAAATTGGACAGAGTGCGTAAATAAGCCCAACTAACCACCCAGTGAAATCAAACCGTCACACATTCTCAAGAAACGCTGGTTTCTCAGCGACCATTTCATTTCTAAACGGATGGCTGTATGGATCCGTGACCATCGTGTGCAATTTCTCTGGTTATCACAAGAGCTGGACATCAACCATTTTCCGGCAGATTTCACTTTTAACAAGAGATTTAGTCATGGAAAGCCGAGCGGAGGCTTTGCGCGTCACGATGGATTCGCTACTGGAGCGAGACAAAACCACCTCTGTTTTGGTCTCACAGGACGGCTTTGAGATGGTGTTCAGACAGCTGTCGGTGGTTTTTCCATCGAGTGCTTATCCGAGAAATTGTGGATGTGCCTGGACATGCCAGAACATGTCCCGTGAGGCTTCATCATGGTGTTGCTGTGCGCCATGCGGCACCGCCGCAACGCACGAAGCCTCCGCTCCTCTTTCCATGACAAAAACTCCTGTACAGTAGAATGTGCCGTTCATTTCCAAACTGGACGCTGTGTTTTATCCGGGATGTCATCTGGCTAGCACAGGAATTGTGAAAAGACGTGGACATCAGCACTTTTTCGGCACATTGAGACAGACGTGCGTAGGAATTCCCGCGCGTCGCGCCAGTGCCGCATTGAGCAAGCAACGCCGTGATGAAGCCTCACGGACATGTTCTGGCATGTCCAGGCACATCCACAATTTCTTGGATAATCACTCGATGGAAAAACCACCGACAGCTGTCTGAACGCCATCTCAAAGCCGTCCTGTGAGACCAAAACGGAGGTGGCTTTGTCTCGCTCCAGTAGCGAATCCATCGTGATGTGCGAAGCCTCCGCTCGGCTTTCCATGACAAAATCTCTTGTTAAAAGTGAAATCTGCCGGAAAATGGTTGATGTCCAGCTCTTGTGATAACCAGAGAAATTGCACACGATGGCACGATCCATACAGCCATCCGTTTAGAAATGAAATGCGGCTTCGGAGCGCGGCGCACCACCAGTCGCTCTGGGCTGTCCTTAAAGCGACAGTAACACTCTGTAATCTCTTTGAAGCCCATAACATTTTCACCAAAAACCATCTGAATTTCTCGAATGGTGTCCACTTTGATGTCCCTCACAGTTTCTGAATAAATTTTGATCAAGCAAGCAGCAGTCTCTGAGCCATTCCTAAACAATGAAAAAAACGACGAGAGGGGTGGACCACTCCTCACTCAAAGCCTGCTCACAGGCGAATGACGCAACCGACAGGCGTGAAAAAACTCACGCATGCGCACGAAGGTTCAAGCTTAGCTGACGCAATCACACGTGATTCAAATCCATATGGTCTTTGAAAAAAATAATAAGGTCGGATAGTTTTCTAATAGACCTCGTATTTTGTGTTCTGCGCATGTCCTATCCACAAGGAATCTTCGTCTTTTGAGTATGGCAACTACTTGTATGCGGCGCGCGCAACCCAGCGGACACCACAGAAGCAGAGATAAACAAGCATGGGGAAATCCAGATGCGGCAGCACAGCACCACGCTTTTGGAGCGAGGAGGAAACCGAGTACTTCATTAGTATCGTGAAAGACATGAATATAATGTCTTTTATTGGTGGTAGAAAGCGTGAAGACGAAACGGAAAGGACGCATATTTGCGTCATGATGTTCTCAGTGTGTCTGGACGTTGCCCATGCGTCACTGTTTAGATGGGGATATTCCAAATGATACCAGTGACCATGTATACAGGAGTAACCTCTGTCTGCTTAAGCATGTAAACGGGTTATTCCTAATGATTCAGAAACCAGTTATATTGACCTTAACCCGAATATTAACGGCATGTAACGTAGTCTGTGATTTGTCTCAAAATGAAAGGAAGATGAACCATTACACCCCAACTGATGAACTACAATCAAACCCCCAGACCGTAGTTTCCAATGCCCACATCAGACAATTTCAGTGATGAGTAGGTCATCCTGCCCCTTACTCAAAGAGGCACTAGGCAATGAAATCCCTTGGTGGATCCTGGTTGAACTACATCTCCGTGTCATATTTCAATCAGCCATCCAGGTGCGAGGGTGTCTCCATTAACATAATGACAAAAGAATATACAGTACCAGCCAAAGCAGAAGATGAGGAAGGCGATGCCGAGCAGAGTCACCACCGTGTGCCTGACCAGGGGACTGGCATGTTTAGGACTGAGGTAGAGACGAAACCAGAAGGCGGCAATCAGGGAAAACAGCTGGCACGCCAAAAAATTTACCTGTGCGGGAGGTACAAAAAGATAGCAATGAAGAGGCTGCACACATCTACGGCAAGTACTGCCCAGCTCGACAAACGTGACTACCAAGGTATGGTTAAACTATAATTTTTATTACAGAGTGACATAGGGTGAAACAATGGTGCAGCGAGGAGAGAGATGGGTATGCGCAAGACCATTTACAGCCTTATATCAGCATAAAAACCTTAAAATCAGCTCTTACAGTAACAGGAAGCCAGAACAGGAGTAATGTGATCAAATCTCCTGCTCTTAAGTGGCAATTTAGAAAATACATAACAATAATCTATTCCACAAGACATAAAGGCAGAATCAAAGATTCTGCACCCACCATCTCAGATTGGTGCAATCAGAGTGATATTTGCAAACAAAATGGCACATCCCAACAACCTGCTTAATGTGTAAATCAAAAGTGATGTTGGATTAAAAGGTCACACCAAGATAACTTTTTCATCATGATGAATCACAGACACCCAAAGGCATGCCGACCAATCACAAAATGGTGCAGTCTGGCAGGGCCAATGACAATCTCAGTCTTCAAAAGCAGGAAGTTAGAAAACATACATTTTTCTTTACTGCAACCAAGCAAGCTACCAGCTTTGCAAATTATCCGCAGATCTCCAGCATGGCAGTAAATTCAATTCCATGACTTTGTACAACCCCAATTCTAATGAAGTTGGGACATTGTGTAAAATGTAAATAAAAACAGAATACAATTATTAAAAATCCTCTTCAACTATATTCAATTGAATACAACCACAAAGACAAGACATTTAATGTTCAAACTGATAGACTTTGTTGTTTTTGTGCAAATATTTTCTCATTTGAAATGGATGCCTGCAACACGTTTCAAAAAACTTGGGATGGGGCAACAAAAGACTGGGAAAGTTGATGAATGCTCAAAGAACACCTAATTGGAAACAGGGAGTGTCATGATTGGGTATAAAGGAACATCCCTAAGAGCCTCAGCCGTTCACTAGCAAAGATGGGGCGAGGTTCACCACTTTTGTGAACAACTGTGTAAAAAAAATAGTCAAAACAGTTTAAGAACAATGTTTCTCAGCGTTCAATTGCAAGGAATTTAGGGATTCCATCATCTACAGTCCATAATATGATCAGAAGATTCAGAGAATCTGGAGAACTTTCTACACGTAAGCAGCAAGGCCAAAGACCAACACTGAATGCCGGTGACCTTCGATCCCTCAGGCAGCACTGCATTAAAAACCGACATTGTGTAAAGGATCTTACCGCGTGGGCTCAGGAACACTTCAGAAAACCATTGTCAGTTAACACAGTTCATCGCTACATCTACAAGTGCAAGTTAAAACTCTACCATGCAAAGCAAAAGCCATACATCAACAACATCCAGAAATGGCGCCACATTCTCTGGGCCCAAGCTCATTTGAAATGGACAGACGCAAAGTGGAAAAGTGTGCTGTGGTCTGATGAGTCCACGTTTCATATTGTTTTTGGAAATCATGGATTTTGTGTCCTCCGGACAAAAGAGGAAAAAGATTGTTACCAGTGCAAAGTTCAAAAGCCAGCATCTGTGATGGTATGGGGTGTGTTAGTGCCCATGCATGGCCAACTTACACATCTGTGATGGCACCATCAATGCTGAAAGGTACATCCAGGTTTTAGAGCAACACATGCTGCCATCCAAGCAACGTCTTTTTCAGGGACATCGCTGCTTATTTCAGCAAGACAATGCCAAGCCACATTGTGCACGTGTTACAACAGCGTGGCTTCATAATAAATGAGTGCGGTACTAGACTGGCCTGTCTGCAGTCCAGACCTGTCACCCATCGAAATGTGAAGCGCAAAATATGACAATGGAGGACCCCGGACTGTTGAAACAACTGAAGTCGTACATCAAGCAAGAATGGGAAAGAATTACTATGTACCACAGTGTTTTAAGGTGGCAGTAATTAAACCATTACTTAAAAAGCCATCACCTGACCCAGCTATCTTAGCTAATTATAGGCCAATCTCCAACCTTCCTTTTCTCTCAAAAATTCTTGAAAGGGTAGTTGTAAAACAGCTAACTGATCATCTGCAGAGGAATGGTCTATTGAAGAGTTTCAGTCAGGTTTTAGAATTCATCATAGTACAGAAACAGCATTAGTGAAGGTTACAAATGATCTTCTTATGGCCTCAGACAGTGGACTCATCTCTGTGCTTGTTCTGTTAGACCTCAGTGCTGCTTTGATAATGTTGACCATAACATTTTATTACAGAGATTAGAGCATGCCATAGGTATTAAAGGCACTGCGCTGTGGTGGTTTGAATCGTATTTATCTAATAGATTACAATTTGTTCATGTCACAGACTAAGGTTAATTATGGAGTTCCACAAGGTTCTGTGCTAGGACCAATTTTATTCATTTTATACATGCTTCCCTTAGGCAGTATTATTAGACAGCATTGCTTAAATTTCATTGTTACGCAGATGATACCCAGCTTTATCTATCCATGAAGCCAGAGGAACACACACCAATTAGCTAAACTGCAGGATTGTCTTACAGACATAAGACATGGATGACCTCTATTTCCTGCTTTTAAACTCAGATAAAACTGAAGTTATTGTACTTGGCCCCACAAATCTTAGGAACATGCTGTCTAACCAGATCATTCAATGCGCATATTAAACAAATATGCAGGACTGCTTTTTTGCATTTGCGCAATATCTCTAAAATTAGTAATTAATAATTAATTCATTATTATCAGGTTGTCCTAAAAGTTCCCTGAAAAGCCTTCAGTTAATTCAAAATGCTGCAGCTAGAGTACTGACAGAGACTAGAAGGAGAGAGCATATCTCACCCATATTGGCCTCTCTTCATTGGCTTCCTGTTAATTCTAGAACAGAATTTAAAATTCTTCTTCTTACTTATAAGGTTTTGAATAATCAGGTCCCATCTTATCTTAGGGACCTCATAGTACCATAGCACACCAATAAAGCGCTTGGCTCTCAGACTGTAGGCTTACTTGTAGTTCCTAGGGTTTGTAAGAGTAGAATGGGAGGCAGAGCCTTCAGCTTTCAGGCTCCTCTCCTCTTGAACCAGCTCCCAATTCGGATCAGGGAGACACCCTCTCTACTTTTAAGATTAGGCTTAAAACTTTCCTTTTTGCTAAAGCTTATAGTTAGGGCTGGATCAGGTGACCCTGAACCATCCCTTAGTTATGCTGCCGTAGACGTAGACTGCTGGGGGGTTCCCATGATGCACTGAGTGTTTCTTTCTCTTTTTGCTCTGTATGCATCAATCAATCAATCAATTTTTTTTATATAGCACCAAATCACAACAAACAGTTGCCCCAAGGCGCTTTATATTGTAAGGCAAGGCCATACAATAAAATGGCAAATTAAATGCACCACTCTGCATTTAATCATTAGTGATTGATCTCTGCTCCCCTCCACAGCATGTCTTTTTCCTGGTTCTCTCCCTCAGCCCCAACCAGTCCCAGCAGAAGACTGCCCCTCCCTGAGCCTGGTTCTGCTGGAGGTTTCTTCTTGTTAAAAGGGAGATTTTCCTTCCCACTGTCGCCAAGTGCTTGCTCACAGGGGGTCGTTTTGACCGTTGGGGTTTTTCTGTAATTACTGTATGGCTTTGCCTTACAATATAAAGCGCCTTGGAGAAACTGTTTGTTGTGATTTGGCGCTATATAAATAAAATTGATTTGATGAATTCTAAAAAGCTTCAACAATTAGTGTCTCAGTTCCCAAATGCTTACCGAGTGTTGTTAGAAGGAAAGGTGATGGAACACAGTGGTAAATATGCCACTGTCCCAGCTTTTTTGAAACATGTTGCAGGCATCCATTTCAAAATTAGCAAATACTTGCACATAAACAATAAAGTTTATCAGTTTGAACATTAAATATCTTGTCTTTGTGGTGTATTCAATTGAATATAGGTTGAAGAGGATTTGCAAATCATTGTATTCTGTTTTTATTTACATTTTAACCAACTGCAGGGGTGGTGGCCAAGTGATTAATGCACTTGATTTCAGTTCAGAAGTCTCCGGCTTCAAATCCCACCCCTGCCACATTTCTCCATGTAATGTGGAGTTGCGTCAGGAAGGGCATCCGGCATAAAACCTGTGCCAATTCAACATGCAGATCCACCCTGGATTTGCTGTGGCAACCCCGAATGCAAACAAGGGAGCAGCCAAAGGGACTTACTATTTACATTTTACACAACGTCCCAACTTCATTGGGATTGGGGTTGTATCATCTGATGAAGAAATGCAACATAAAGAATGAATAATAGTGGACCCAGAATGGAACCCTGAGGTACCCAATATTTCATAGTTGAGAATTCAGATGTGTTATAATAAAAAGAAGGCAGTCGGCCCAACAAGTATGTTCTCAGCCATGAAAGCACCCATCCAGAAATACCAAAATAACTGAGTTCTCTCCATCAAAATACAATGATCAAAAGCTGCACTCAAATCTAGCAACAGCAACACATACGTGGAGTACACATCCATAGTCATCAACAAATCATTTACCATCTTAGTAAGTGTCGTCTTCATGGAAGAAGGGCCCACAAGTTCTCAATAGGATTTAAGACGTGGTATGTGGGGGGTGGGGGTTATCATTAATCTGTCATGTCTGAGGCCTTTGCTGGTTAGTCAAGCAGAGCACTTGGATACTTGTGATGGAGCATTGTCCTACATAAAAATCATGGTCTGGCAGTAGCTTTGAGAGTTGATTTTAATTCTGTCGTCATCCTAATAAGGTCCAACTAGCTCCTCCTTAATAATAGCAGCTCATACCTGTATGCCTTCTCCACCTTGATGGCACCTGACTCTAAGTGGTGCTGTGTACCCATTAGTGATCCAGCTATGACCCCATCCATCTGGTGGCCCATCAAGCATCACTCTCATTTCATCTGTCCATAAAAATGTTGAAAATTCTGTCTTTGGGTATGTCTTGGCCCAATCTTGCTTTAACTTGCGAGTCTTGTTCAGTGGTGATCGTGTTTCAGCCTTTCTTACAACGGCGATGTCTCTGAGCACTGAACACCTTGTAGTTCTGAACACTCAAGGTAGGTTGCAGTTCTGGACTATTGTGGGACTGATGGATAAAGGTTGTGGAAACCAGATTGAAGTTATTAATGAGATGAAATTTTGAGCTTAATTGGACCTATGGCCATATCTCCTAACATAAAGTCATTGTTTCTAAAGAACGCTGGACTGATGAAAATTTTCCAAACCAAGGGGTGACCCCACCCCCCAAAAAAAGAAAGGAAAGAAAGGATAAAGGATTTCAATCAGTAGCTACAGTTAAAATTACATGATGATTAATCACTTTAAGAGTATGGACTGATAGGAGCCGTCGACTGCACTGAGCCAAATTCAGCAAGTCACCATGTGCACATGTGCAGAAAAACAGGAAGTTGAAGGCGGTATTCGATCAGCCCGTGTGGTTGAGCTCACAGATACATTGCCCAATTTCATTTTTAATCATTGCAATTGTCACCCAAACACTCCAGACCAGTTCACCAGCTACTGTAAGAGAAAAGAAAGTCCATTTTTGAGACTCACTGAGAATAGGGATGGTATATGGAGATTAAATTACAAATTACTGCCACCGTTACATGATGCAGTCAGTTTATCACTACTTGGCTCACTGCGGTCGATGGATTCCAAAAACACGCCAAAACTGGGTTGATGTTGTAAAAATCTTTTTTTTTTCTATAAGTTTCAACATTTCTAAGACACAAAGTCCTGTGACGCTCGGCTGCTCAGCTGTTTCGTTGCAAACCGAGTAATTCACAATTATTGGAAGAACATAAAAGTTCACTTTAAGTGCTGCTTTTGAATCGATTGCAGTGAAGTGACCAGTCTGAAGAGCTGCCATCGCAGTAACTCATTCTAATATTAAAAAACCCATCATTTTAAACATTCTTATAAACAATGGGAACTCAGGAACATCAACAGGCCACATATAACTAGTGTAGCGAGTAACAGAATTCCTTCCCTAATCCCTGGTTTAAAAAAAAACAAAAAAAAAAACATAAAACTGCTGACCAGATCAAGAACACCCTGCAGGAAGTGAGTGCGCCCGTGTGTGGTTTGTCACAACATGTAAACTACTGGTAAACCGACAAAACCAGAAGCCACATGAGAGCCTGTCAAATTTATATATATATATATATATATGTACTTTTTTCTTTAAATTTGAACACAAACCTGAAATGTCTTCAAAAACAACATAGAGACAGATGAGGCAAACACCAGTTTTACCCAATCTGAGATGCATGATGGATTTTATTTCTTGGGTATGTATGGTTTATCTTTTGACATTCATCCAAATCCTTCAGAACTCCTTCAAGGTGTGGACGGACAAAGACTTGACGCAACCTCTAAGCAAACCAACACTTTTTAAAGCAAATAAAGGAACTATTCTTCAACGGTGAGGTCAATCAATTCAGTGGAGTCCAACAGAACATTTTATGTGTTGAAGGCAAAACTCCTCAACAATACACAACAGCTGATGTCATCAGTGACAAAACTTAATCCACCCGACCGTATGCAAAATTTACACCTCAAACAGCTCATTAGAGACTGCTGTGGTTTACAGTGCATCTGGACAGCACCACTTTTTACACTTTATGTTACAGCATTATTCCAAATTGGATGCAATTTTTTTTCCTCAAAATTCTACACACAATACCCCATAATGACAATGTGAAAAAAGTTTTTTTTTTAAGATTTTTGCAAATTTATTTAAAAAAAAGAAAAAGAAATCACATGTATACAAGTATTCACAGCCTTTGTCATGAAGCTCACAATTGCGCTCAGGTGCATCCTGTTTCCACTGATCATCCTTGAAATGTTTCTACAGCTTAACTGGAGTCCACCTGGGGTTTGGAAAGGCACATGACAGCCCACCTGGAATTTGCTAAAAGGCCTCTCAGGCCATGAGAAACAAAATTCTCTGGGCTGATGAGACAAAGATTGAACTCTTTGGTGTGAATGCGAGGCCTCATGTTATGAGGAAACCAGGCACCATCCCTACAGTGAAGCATGGTGGTGGCAGCATCATGCTGTGGGGATGTTTTTCAGCAGCAGGAACTGGGAGACTAGTCAGGATTGAGGGAAAGATGAATGCAGCAATGTACAGAGGCATCCTGGATGAAAACCTGCTCCAGAGCGCTCTTGACCTCAGACTGGGGTGATGGTTCACAACTCTGTGAATGTCCTTGAGTGGCCCAGCTAGATCCAAGACCTGAATCTGATTGAACATCTCTGGAGAGATCTGAAAATGGCTGTGCACCGACGCTCCCCATCCAACCTGATGGAGCCTGAGGGGCCCTGCAATGAGGAATGGACAAAACTGCCCAAAGATAAGTGCACCAAGCTTGTGGCATCATATTCAAGAAGACTTGAGGTTGTAATTGCTGCCAAAGGTGCATCAACAAAGTATCGAGCAAAGGGTGTGAATACTTATGTACGCATGATTTCTTAGTTTTTTATTTTTAATAAATTTGCAAAAAAATTTTAAAAAGGCTTTATTCATGTTGTCATTATAGGGTGTTGTGAGTAGAATTTTGAGGAAAAAAAATAAATTATTATTATTAATTTTATCCATTGTGGAATAAGGCTGAAACATAAAAAAAATGTGGAAAAAGTGAAACACTGTGAATACACTGAATGTCACAGAAGTCCAGATCTGGACTCCTGCTGGCTGTGTGAGACATGCCCACTGTCTCGGTCTACACTCTGTGTGAAGGTTTGTGAAACACACAGGCTGTGTCTCAAGTCAAAGGCCACATGCTTGAAAGGCCGTGTTCGCTGACTGCGTGCATCACAGCAGCACGACCAGACTTCCTCATGTAAAAGGTTCCTTGGAATGCTGCAACGGGCGTATTCTTTGAGGCATTGCACAACTGTTTTGTTTTGTTTTTTCAAATACAAAATGGTTTAATAAATTTTAAAATAAAAAAACAATAACAGGAGAACTTCAGGCTCTGCAGCACAGTGGCTTAGTGTTTGTACTGTTGCCTCACAGCCTCGTCCTTCCTATGTGGAATTTTCATGTTCTCCCAGTGTTTGCATTGGTTCCCTCCAGGTGCTCTAGCTTCCTCCCACTTCCAAAGACATGGAGATTAGGTGAATTGGTGACTCTAAATTGAACGTAGGTGTGCGTGTGTGTGTTTGTGTGCCTGAGCCCTGTCCGGGGTGTACTCTACCTCACACCCAATGACTGCTGGGATGAGCTCCAGCCCCCGTGTCACCCTTGATTGGAGTAAGCAGTTTTATATAACGGCTGAGTGGATCCTTGTCATTTGATTGGTGCTTTGTATGTCACATGACATGGATTATTCATCCCATTTGTGTTGCATTACATTTAGAGTGCAAATTTGGTTCCATACATTTGGTACCATTGCACTATGCATACACACACATGTACACACACACAAAACAAGTCCACTGCGCTGTCTGGAGGCTGTTAGCAGGAAGTTAGAATGAAAAGCTGGACTCATTTCTGACGTGATTTTTTTTCGCTGCACTGAGGATGTACACAGTCTTTTTTTTTGTAGTACACTCACGCACAAGCACCAACTCGGTTGTGCAAGCACCGACACAAGCGAAACGACAATTTGATTGCGCTAACTGACGGTGCTAATTCTTGTAACACATATATACACACACACAAAATCCACTCCGCTGTAAGTCATCTGGATGCATGAAGAGCTGTTCAGATAAAAAGCTGATGTGATTTTTGGCTGGACTGAGGAACTACACAAAGTTTTTTTTTTTTTAATGGAAGTCCGAAGTCAGTGCACAGCATCACTGGACTACACGTCACAATTTGGACTTTAGCAGTAGTGAAACACCAAAACGTTAGTCCCTTTTCTGTTGTTTATAAATGAATAAAATATCAAATGACAAGGATCTATTTTAGCTGTTATATAAAACAAATAATGAATGTTTTTAAATTGTTTCAGCGGAACGAATATTTCATGGTGAAAGCTGGAACGTACCATTCAAGGAGGCGAAATATTTGTACCACTGAACTCATAAACTTTCATTATTTCTACAATAGAAAACAAATGAATTTCAGGTTCATTTGAAATAAATAATGTTATTCCGTATAAATATCTAAAAATTATTACTAAACTACAGGTTACACCCACTACACTAGCTTGTTACGTGCAGCTGCCCAGCTTGCCAAGGGATGGGGGATAGTAGTGGTATAAACTAATAATGCAACTGCAAAATGCTCCTTGAGATAGAATCTAATTTCAGAACGGTTGGTTCGGCCTCACGCGGTCTCGGAAGGCCAGATCTTCGTAAAACGCATCCTTCAATGTGTGCAGCCCGAATTGAAGGCCGTGGCTACGAGTACGGACCGTATCTACAGAGACTGTGTATTGCCGACCAATCAGAATGCGCAAATATGTCCGTACCCATACCATATGCGGCTAAAGGTCCGGCAAGGCTTCAAAACTCATCCGTACATTGTCCGTATCTTCAGTGAACCTCGGTCCGTACCTTAAGCAGTCCCACAGAAGATACGGATGTATGTATCCTTAGCCACTTCGTGAAATGAAATAGGTTGTTCCCATTTAAAGCGACAGGCACAGAAACAGCCCGACACCTGAAAATGATCATTTTTAAGGATGCATCAGCTCAGTTT
The DNA here is from genome assembly GCF_902500255.1 of Thalassophryne amazonica. NCBI lineage: Eukaryota > Metazoa > Chordata > Actinopteri > Batrachoidiformes > Batrachoididae > Thalassophryne > Thalassophryne amazonica. The sequence continues at coordinate 100,047,578 of NC_047109.1, forward strand.
GTATTGGGTGATTCTGAATAGAAACTATCACCCCTTTAATGTAGAATTCTGTTGGTTTTCAACTTATTATTGGAGCTTTTTGACAGAAAAAGTGATGTAACAGCAAACAGCTGGTTAAATAGGTCCAAACTTTGGGAGTACCTAATGTTCCCAGACTGAACCGCAGTCCAGACTTTGGATCTCCCAACTCTTGATTGGACCAACACACCTGGTTTACCTGAGGAACCTCTCAGGGACTAATGGTTCCCACCAGCAAGAACCTCTGATGATTACAAACCGGTGTGGAGTTGAGAGGTGCTGCTGCTTCAGCTGACAAATACGTCCTGTGAGTGAGTTGACATTCCAGAGCAGATGCTCAGAGTCCTACCTGGTCGAGAGGAAGTCCGACCGACGCGCTGACGGGCTGCAGCCACACGGACCCGGTGGTTTTAAACGGGCGCTCGACCATCCTGCGGACTTGGTGAAGAACTTCTCAGACGTTTCTCCTCCTTTTAAGACAACTCGCTGCTAATTTGTGTGAGTGAAAGACATGGTTATTCCCCACAGTCTCCGTGACAGGTCAAACCAGTCCGTCTGAGACACCGTGTCACTGTCACGAACTGAGACGACGGCGACCCACCTCCCCTCCACTGCCGAGCCACCTGTCAAGTCTGACGACGTCGCGGTAACACAAACAAACGTTTCTGGTCGTGATTTTCAAAATAAAAGCGGTGAAACTAACCAGACTGTCAGGACAAGAATGAAATATACACATTAAACCAAAAGCCGCAAACAAACGTGTCTACTAGGTTGTTCCGTCATCAGCAAAGTTGACCACATTCATAATAGCCACATCTTCACATTTTTCTACAACACAATTCTATTTTCTTCACAAGAGAAGATTTATACACACTGCACGCGCGCACACACATACAAAACACAAATATATAAAAAAGAAAATCACAAAAGTTGAAAATAACACCACAATATTTCTGGCTTTTACACTCCATCACATCTTCATTACCGCCCTGGATTAACCTGTTGTTCATTAAGCTTATATTCATTTAACATTTGCATTTTATACCCTTTTTTTATGTTTTTACTTTCATTTAAGTGATCTGATAAGCTATTCCATAATTTTACCCGTGATACTGAAACACACATATGTTTAAAGTTGTTCTGACTTAGGTTAGGAAGGACTTAGCTTTTTTAGGTTGAGTTTCCTTCTTAAATCTTATATATATATATATATATATATATATATATATATATATATATATATATATATATATATATATATATATATATATATATATATTCCAGCAGCATTATATAGCAGCACACAGGGTAAGAAGCATGCAGATTATCAAAAGTGAAAGTAATAAAGAATATCAGTTGGCAAATATAAATATAAATACACAATATAAATACTAGACGTACTGATCAATACTGGTTTACTGGCTACTACTGTTCCTCTCATTCTCATTCCTGTCCTCTGTCTTCCTGTTACCCCCCAAGGTGAGTCGTTGTACAGTCTGATGGTCTGAGGGACAAAGGAGGTTTTCAGTCTGTTGGTCCTGCACTTGGGAAGGAGCAGTCTGTGGCTGAAGAGGCTCCTCTGGTTGCTATTGATTTTGTGCAGAGGGTGACTGGCATCATCCATAATGTCCAACAGTTTGTCCAGTGTTAATATATAATAATATAATATAATATACATCTTGCAGTGAGATCTTGTGGGATTTTTGCAGGGCCAATCATTGATGCTATTTGGAAGTAAATTTTTTTTCTTGCTCTGAATATTATTTGTGCTGTTTTAAACTGAATCAAATCAGGAAGTTAACTTCTGACCTAGCTTAAAAGAAAACTCCAACTTCCTAAGAAAATGAGTAATATTAACTTTGTCATCAAAGCTGGATTGGTTACTTATACACATTTTTTAAACCTATCAAACCTATATAATGTGAAGGTCAACTGGTTTTGCATCCGGAATGAGCAAACTTTGTTTGGTAACTTGACACGGTTGAAACAGACTATATTTTATCAGGCAGCTGTAATGACTGTTGTGTTTAATGGCGATAAATGGAGTTACAGATGAAATTCCAGATCATTTGTAATTCCATGACTGAAAACTGTATTATTACAAAAAAAAAAGAAAAAAAAAAGTCTTTATAAGTAATCACACTCCAGTGCAGCATCACTGCAGTGGGCAAAGAGGTCAAATGATGCAACTTTTCAGCAATCCAGTATACAGTTGTAAATATTCATTCACACACACGTTGGCTAAACACTTTCACACTTAATTTTTTTTTCCAACTGCACGTGTTGCATGTTCTCAAACAATATGTGATCAGTCAGTGAGAATGTCTGCTTTGTTTTCATCTAAAGTTATTCATATAGTTGCAAAACAGCTTTATCTGACTTTTAATTCACTGTCTGATTTTCAATGTACCACAAACAGCATGAAGCAATCGAAAAATTGTAGAAATTCACAGAATCACATGTGCAAGTGTATTATCTCTAACTACATTACAAATCTAGACAAAGGTTTACAGTTGGTCACATGGTTTGGTACAAGGGCCAAAGCCTGTAAAGCAGGGGTGGGCAATCATGTGCCATGAAGGGCCAAAACACTGCAGGTTTTCCATTCTACCAATCACCTCAGCAGGTGATTTCATTAAAGAGCAGGTGTCTCAGCAGGTGATTTCATTGACTATCAGGTGTTTATGTTCAGAGGAGAAGCTCATCAGCACCCACCTGCTGAAGTGACTGGTTGCAAGGAAAACCTGCATTGTCTCGGCCCTCGTTGCCCACCCCTGCTGTAAAGTGTTTCCCTCTGCTGTGCATCAATGATGATCAGCACACACGAGCACCATGAGTACCAGTTATGTGCAGTCCTGTTCATAGGATGTATTCTATCTTCTAACATGATCATGTGGTACGGTAATTTAAATTTGGAGAGGAGGAAAAAAAGCTGCACAAAACAGCGAAGATGGCAAATTGTGTCAGTATTAATGTGTCAGCGGCGGTGCCAGATGATTTGTTGTGGTGGGGCTGTTGTGGTGTCAGGATTATATCGCGACTGAGTGACAGAGTTTATAATAAATGTTCAAATATGCCCTTGAAATTACATTTCAAATGTTTGCTTGACATAGCTGTACATGGGCAAAAGCATGTCTGTTCACGCCCATGTACAAAACACAATAGACAGAACTAATAACAATTTGTATTACAACATTACATTACAAAAAAATCACCTTGGGGTGACTATGTTGTGATTTGGCAGTGCATAAGTAAATTAAATTGTATTGAAAACCACAAAAGCAGCTCAGTGGATCTAACAGAATTCGTAATGACATATTGCATCCACTGTACAGAGAACTTACATTTGTGATCAGGTAGATGTTATATTGCCAAGTATGGTACCAAAGCCAAATAAAAATATCTACAAGAAATCCCTTGTATCAAGTGACATTAGTTTTAAATGATGGAGGATCCTGTGGACTCAGGACTTGAGTGTTCTCCTGCAGTAGTGTATGAATGTGATATGTGTTTCATGCAGGTTTGTGCACTGAGTTTTATTTTATTTATTGGAATGTGTAAAGGATGTATGAATTCTTATTTTTATGTATTTTATGGTTGTTTGCTCTGATGATGTATAGCATTTTTTGACGTGTCTTTAGGGTGAAACCAAAGGCAAATTTCTACAATGTGGACAATAAAGTTTTTGTATATATGATATCACAGTTATTGGTAAATGGTTTTGTCATTGGCCAACAGCATTTTAGATCATAGTGATCCACGGCCCTTCAAACCCAAACACAACATCAGATCTCTAGATTAGCTGAGGGTGTCAAAAACCAATTCCTCGTCCACGTTGTGACACATAGTTCAAGTAGGGGATTGCCTGTTGGGGTGAAATACGGTGGGGTCCTTGGGTGCCCTGTGGCTGCTACGGTAACAATGAAAGGAACCCTGAACACGACATGGCTAATGGTCCTCTGTTGAAACAAGAAGTCCTTAACAGCGGAACAGGTAGAGGAGGTGATGGTTTGTCACCCAACTGCTGTGAAGGCTGATGAACGCTGCAACAGGTTCTCAGACCCCAATCATGGGATTTCCCAGCTGTGAGACCAGGCTAAGGATCTGTCAAGGACCATGTGTTTGTCAGCATAAGAAAAAACAAAAAACAAAAAAACGTACAGGTGTCTCTAGATTGGCCCTAGATGTGGATATCCCATCCAATCAAGAGGCAATCCATCTCACCACCTAGGGATTGCCACAATGATATAGGTGATTCGCTACTTTTGGAATACATTGAGACCCAGCGAATGGCCTCAATTACACCTGGCGTTAAATATACTGTATATCTCCAGTGATGGTGTTGGAATCTGATCAAAATATGACTGGTCTGTCAATCATCTCACTTCCCACCTCCTTTGATTTATGCAGGTCCAAAAACAAGGAAGGTCTGAGTGCATCCACCACGCTATTCAACTAGGCGTGGGCCGGTACATAAGGTTTTACAACATGTACCATATAAGAGTGCACTAGTCCATTTAGAACGTTATACTGTTCGTAACAGAACCTTAAAATCTGACCTCACATGAACAGGAAGCCAATAGTGTTTTTAAAACTGGGTGCAACATGCTGGGCAATAACAACCCTTTTTTTGCCATCATGGAGTCTCTGGATTTGGTCCATCGTATCATATTATGGTTCTATGGGATAATTTTGTCATACCCTCAAGCTGCTTTTATGATTTTATCTTAGAAATATATACTAAGAAAGACACTAACTTGAAACCACTCAGTCAGAGGTGTCCAACAGTTCTGCTGTTGCTGATTTCAAGGAGTGTCCAACCCAATTCAGGTCCACATTTTGACAACTCTCACACATTTGAAAAGACCTCTTATATTTCTGATATTCACTCTACAGGTACGGTGCATCTGGAAAGTATTCACAGCACTTCTCTTTTTCCACATTTTGTTATGTTACAGCCTTATTCCGTAATGGAGTAAATATATATTTTCCCCTCAAAATTCTACTCACAACACCCCATAATGACAACATGACTGTCAAGTGATCTGGTGTGTGAATTTATCATTCTATGCCCTTCTTGTTTGGTGAGCTGACAAGTCATGGTGTTTCTTGCTTTTGAATGACTGCAATTCACAAAATACAGGGGATGGACATTATTCATTTACTGCACCTTACAGAGTACATCTCTAAGCTTTTCTAGAGCCTAGAAAAAAGGGAGCAAATAATAATATTAGTACATACAATGCATCTGGAAAGTATTCATAGCACTGTACTTTTCCCTCATTTTATGTTCTAGCCTTATTCCAAAATGTAGTAAATTCAGTTTCCCCTCAAAATTATACTCACAACACCCCATAATGACAACACCAGTTTTTTTTTTTTTATTAATTTTTGCAAATTTATTAAAATTTAAAAAAAATTAAGAAATCACATGTACATAACAAAATGTGGAAAAGGTGAAACACTGTGAATACTTTCCAGATGCACTGTACTTTTAATGATAGTTGTTTTATTTATATAGTCTGTTTGGGGGTCTAGACCCCCAAGAATTAAATTAATCAGACTAAGAAACTTAACACCTGTGAATTTTATTTCCTTAATTGATGGTGCTGCTCCATAAAATTATTAAGCACATCAGTTCTGGTTTGATCAGTATCAGATCTTTGTCAATCAAAGATTAATATTAGCCATGGACAGGACGGGCCAACATGCAAATAAAGGCATTCTTTGTAATCTCTCTTGTGTAGATAAAAGATCGCCCTGAGAGGGTGTTTGTGTGTGTGTGTGCTTTGTTACTATGACAAACAACACCTACATCTTATTATAATATTAAGTGATTAACTCCTAACCACAATTGTGAGACTTGGACGATAACCAGTGACCTCAGGCAACGACTGGATGCCTTTAGGACCAGGCCTCTTCTGAAGATCTTTGGGCAATCCTGGAGTGACTATGTGTCAAATGAATGGTTACTTTGGGAGACTCAGATGACACATATCACTTGCATTGTGAGGGAGCTCACTGCATATACTGATATCTAAGAAAGTAAAAAAAACAAAAACAAAGACGTTTAAAGAAAATTTGACTTAATTTTTTGTCTAAATAGAAAAATAATCTTGTCAAGCATTTTTTTTTTACATAAGAAACAATGTCTTATTTTGGGAAAATGTATCTCACTTTTAATAACTTAAGTTTTTCCAGCTAATATTAAGCAGTATTTAACCAGTAACAATGAAAGGCAATGGATTTTAAATCATCCAAGCAAAGGAAGAAGATTGTTTCCTTAGTTTAAGACAGAGGTTAATCTTAAAATATGAATTCTGTCTAGTTTGAAGGCACATTGTGATTATTCAGTGCCTAGACATTTTGCAGGTTTTGAGAATTCTAACCAAGTAAAATTTTCTTATCCCCTTGGCAGATTGTTTGGCTTAATGCAAGACAATTTGGCTAGATTTCGGAATATTTGCCTTATTTTGAGAGAGACCGTTTTTGCAGTGAGCACCAGCCATTCCCTGTGAGCCGCAAACATTACTGGAGCCCTAACTTTTTGCAAGGGGAAATGCATGTGATATTCAAATCAAATCATTTTCATTTTGGTGCCAACAGCTTAAACGCTGCCTGTGTGAGACATGTGATTCAGATGTGGCTCCTTCCTCCTGACTGGTGCAAGTCACAGAGAGGGTGCACAGCTGGTATTTTTAACACACAGCCGAGCTGTGCCATGGACAGGCCCTACGTACCGCATTTTCCAGGAGAAAAGTCGCACCACAGTATAAGTAACACCTGTTAATAAAATGCTTCTTGAAGATAAAAAAAAAAACCTCAATATAAGTTACACCTTTTTTCTGTATTAGCTTTTTATCTGGGATTTTTGTACAGTGTTGAATTGTACTTTTTAATATTGCCTTTTATTATTGTATTACTAGAGGTTATTTTGTTTAGTGCTTTGATTCCTGGAAAAATCCTGTGTAAATAGTTATTATACTTATTGTTGTTAACATCGACTGTGTGATACTTTGGTATGTAAGTTGCACTGGAGTATAAGTCTCAGGACCTCCTAAACTAGTAACAACAACAACAAACCCCCCCCCACAAATTATATTCCAGAAAATACAGAAAATTCAGATTCTCCCTTGTTTCACTCAGGGTTGCCACAGCAGATCCAAGGTGGATCTGCATGTTGATTTGGCACAAGTTTTATGCCGGATTCTCTTCATGACATAACTCCACATTACATGGAGAACCAGGAACCTTCCACACTGAAAACAAGCGTGCTTAACTGCTTGGCCACCAGCCCTGTGGACAGGCCCTATATACGAGGTCTATCAGAAAAGTATCCTACCTTTTTATTTTGTAAAATTCAGGCGGCTTTTGATGGCTTTCAACAAGTGAGTAACTGAGAAATTGTTTAACAGCTTGGGCATGTTCCAACTTGCCCGTTAAGGTTTCCAACGGAGGTGTTTTTCCTGTCGTGACCCCCCGCGGTCGGGTCCGGCCCGACATGCGACTCTGCCCACACGTTCTTTCATTACAAAATGTCCGTTAACAATAGAATATCCAAATAAACTCCTCATGCCGACGACTTCTGAAAGTTCTCTGTTCTCTGACGACTTACTTACAGAGCCTGAAATGTGGAAGTTTTCAACTTGAAACAGCGAGACGCTGCCGCCTCGAAGCGCAGATCGCCGTCAGGCGCCGTGGGCCGTCCTTACGGCAACACTACCAGACCAAAATCTCTCATCAGCCGTTAAAATTTTTACCGAAAACCAGCTGAATTTATCGAATGTTGTCCACTTAGTTGTGCCTTACAGTTTTGAAAAAATTTTGATCAAACAAAGCAGCAGTCTCTGAGCCATTCCTAAACAATGAAAAAATCAACGAGAGGGTGGGCGACTCCTTACTCAAAGACTGCCCACAGGCGATTGACGTAACCGACAGGCGTGAAAAAACTCTTGCATGCCCACGAGGGTTCAATCATGTCTGATGTAATCACACATGATTCAAATCCATATGGTTTTTGAAAAAAATAATAAGGTCGGATACTTTTCTAATAGACCTCGTATGTGTCTCAATATTGTGATATCACCAAAATGCAAAGAGCAGTTTCAAAAAAACGTGGTGGGTAAACTACGTAGACCATCCTCTTGCAACACAGTTGATGTCCAGATCATGACTCAAAGGTCAAGGTCAGACCAGAGGTCAGTCATCTACTGAACAAGAACATATCTTCAAAACCCAAAGAGCAATTTCAATCAACCTGGCAGATAAATTCAGTTGGGTGTCCTCTCAAAACGCAGGACATGTTAATGTCATAGGTCAAGGTCAAATCAGAGGGCATCGGTTATCGTCTGTGTCGATATCTTCAAAACCAAATCAAATCACAGTGTATGTATTCACCTGTATTCACCTGTACCGCAAGGAAAACCCTCACGGTAGCCGGGCTAGTAAGCCTTCCGGCTCTTAGCGCCATCCGCCTTCCGCGGAGCTTTATCCAATTGCTTCTTGAAGCCATTAACTGAAGTTGCTGTGACTACGTGAGCGGGGAGCGAATTCCATTGGTTAATAACTCGCTGGCTGAAGTAATTTTTTCTCAAATCAAGATTACATCTTGTCTTTTCCAGTTTCATTGTGTGGCCTCTGGTCCCGTGGGTATTAGCTACTCTGCAGAAGAACTTGCCCGATTCAACACATTCAAAACCTCCCATGATTTTAAATGTCTCGATTAAGTCTCCTCTTGTTCTATGTACTTCTAGTGTAGTCAGCCTCAGTTTTTCTAGTCTTGCTTCATACTCGAGGTTCTTCAAGTCAGGAATCATCTTTGTTGCTGCTCTTTGTACTCTCTCTAACAGGTTTATATCTTTTCTATACCAAGGGGACCAAGCTTGTATGGCATATTCAAGATGTGGCCTAACAAGTTGTTTATACAATTTGGCCATTATGTATGTCATCTTGTTGGATATGTTACGTCTGAGCATTCCTAGGATCTGGTTGGCTTTCTTCACACTTGCAATACATTGTTGAGTTGGTTTCAGGTCACTAGTTATGATTATCCCCAGGTCTTTCTCTGCAGTAGTAGAATTTAGATTTTGAACAAGATTGAATGTTGGTAGTGGTTGTTTTTTTTTATCTTACATTTTTCAATATTGAAGACCATTTGCCAGTCTTCAGACCACTTTATTAACGTGTCAAGATCATTTTGAAGTTGCTGCCTATGATGTGGGCTAGGGACTTCCAAGTAAATTTTAGTGTCATCAGCGAATTTGATTATGTGAGATGATATATTCTCGTTGATATCACTGATATATATAATGAAGAGTGCTGGTCCCAGGACTGAGCCTTGGGGTACTCCGCTTAGGACCGGTATATTAGTTGATTTCTCCCCATGTAGTACTACTCTCTGGGTCCTATTTAATAGCCACTTTTCTATCCATTTTGATACTTGTTCACTTATCCCATGTGCTTCAACTTTTGCCTTGAGATGAATATGTGGGACCTTATCAAACGCTTTGGCGAAATGAAGATAAATAGTGTCCACTGGCATGCCTTTATCGAGTGCTTCAGTTATTTCTTCCAGGAAGACAAGGAGGTTGGTAAGGCAGGATCTGCCCTTGATAAAGCCATGCTGGGAATCCCTTATTAAAGAGTGGGTGTCGAGATACACTCTAATATCTTACAGACAGTGCTTGTTAAGCTTACTGGTCTGTAGTTCGAGGGTAGTGCCTTTGAGCCCTTTTTGTATATACATGTCACATTTGCACTCCTCCAGTCTAAGGGAACTATTCTTTCAGTTAAGCTTCTCTGGTAGATAATACTCAGAGGGGTTGCCAGTACATCCGCACTCTCCCTTAGTATTTTAGGGTAGAGTAAGTCTGGACCCGGTGCCTTGTTCTCCTTTAGAGTACTTAATTTTTTCTTCACTTCCTCCTCTACTATTATTATGGATGTCAGTCGTCCCGTAAGTGGACCCTTATAGACAGTTTTTGGCTTGGGTATGTTACGTGTCCTCCTTAGTAAATGCGGATGCGAAGTACCCATTAAGTAGCGTGGCGGCCTCTTCATTGGATGTGATGGTTTCACCATTTTCCCTCTTGAGTGGTCCAACTGTACTACGTGTTTTTTGTTTCTCCCGCACGTATGCGTAAAACGACTTAGGGTCTTTTTTTATATTGTCTGCAAGTTTGGTTTCAAAGTTCTTTTTGGCTGCCTTAATAGCTTTCTTTGTCTCCCTTTGTACTTTACAGTATTCCATGTAAGTTTCATATTCCCTAGTTTCCCGGTATCTTTTCCAGAGTTTTGATTTCTTCCTTAATATTCTGATAGAACTCCTATTCATCCATAAGGGTTTCTTCCTCCCGGTCCTTTTTTTAAATTTAATGTTTTGTCTAACAGCTTCGTCAACTGTTCCTTTAAAACTCTCCCAGGCCTGCTCTAGCGGGAGCGAGCTTAGGGTTGTCCAGTCTGCCTCTTGTAGGTCCTTTTTAAGTCCCTTAAAGTTGGAATTCCTATAATCCGGAACCTGCATTATATTATCTACCCGTTGCATCTTTGTATTGATAGTGCATGATATAATATCGTGGTCGCTGTCACCTAGCTTACCCGCTTGTTCTATGTTCTTGATTCGGTCAGGTTCACTTGAGAAGATTAAGTCGAGAATGTTATCGCCTCGAGTTGGTATTTCTACATGCTGTGTTAAACAATGGTCCAGACACCAATCTAGGATTTGACTCCCTTCCTTGTCAGCATAAAGATCCTTCCAGCTGACATTCGGGTAGTTAAAATCCCCCATCACAATTAAATCTTTTCCTGCAGCCTCCGTCAATATGGTGATTAATTTTTCATTATTCAGAGTGTCAGAGTTGGGTGATCTATATATAACCCCAATCCGTAGTTTACTACTTTTAGGTTCTGTCACACCATACATTGTTAGAGAAACCGAACTTGTCATATTCTTCAATGTGGCAGGAGGGGTTTATCTTCCTTGACATAGAGAAGGACTCCTCCACCACGTCCTTTCTTTGTGTCTACTCTATCTTGTCTATATAGTACATATCCTTCCAGAGTGATCTCTGCATCTGCAATATCTTGATGTACCCATGATTCTGTTATACCTATAATGTCCGGTTTTCTTAGTTCAGTTAATGTTTGCAGCTCGTCGCACTTATTCATGATACTTTGTGCACTGAGGCATAAACAATTTAATCTCCTTTCCTGACTCCCATACTTCTTATAGTTCATATTTAAATTTGGTTTATTGCATTCCTTCTCCTCACCCTCCTGATTATCAGGATGGGCGCCGTTCCGACCAGTTTGTAGATCCATTCGCCTGTTTCCTCGGAAAGTGTCCGTTTTTTTTCCTCTCGGGCCAACTTACGCACGTTCCCTCTCCTCCTTAGTTAGATCCCCGGTTACACTAATTCTTTTATATTTTTCTTCCGCATTCTTGAGTTTGAAGAGCTTCCCCAAGATCCTAAAGCGGTCCTCTTTCTTCTCCAGAACCACTTTTACCGGTCGTGCTCTGGCCGAGGGTTCCTCCTTTCTTCTCCTGATTTGGTGGATGTCCTTCACTGGCACTTCAATTTCTATCAGCTCACACACCTCTTGGAAGAACTTCCTGTCCTCTTCCTTCCGTATTAGTCCTTCCTGTGCTCTACTTTCGGGTATATTATGAATAACCAAGTTGTGCTCCCTACAGCTGATCTCCTCCCCCTACTTTTTCTGTTGCATCATTGTCTCTTTAATGATTTGTTGGAATGGCGTTGACTTAGGCTTAGCCCTTGACTTGGACTTGGGTCCAAGTCAAGACGAGGGATATGAGTGAAATGCTTGTGTGTAGGCTCCCCAGTGAGCAGTAGTACAACATTTAACAGTGAGGAAAATAAGTATTTGAACACCCTGTGATTTTGCAAGTTCTCCCACTTAGAAATCATGGAGGGGTCTGAAATTTTCATCTTAGGTGCATGTCCACTGTGAGAGACATAATCTTAAAAAAAAAAAAAATCCAGAAATCACAATGTATGATTTTTTTTAATAATTTATTTGTATGTTACTGCTGAAAATAAGTATTTGAACACCTACCAACCAGCAAGAATTTTGGCTCTCACAGACCTGTTAATTATTCTTTAATAAGCCCTCTTATTCTGCACTCTTTACCTTTATTAATTGCACCTGTTTGAACTTGTTACCTGTATAAAAGACACCTGTTCACACACTCAATCAATCACACTCCAACCTGTCCACCATAGCCAAGACCAAAGAGCTGTCAAAGGACACCAGGGACAAAACTGGATCATCCATCTGGATGATCCAGAGGAGGCATAGGAGAAGGTCATGTGGTCAGATGAGACCAGAATAGAGCTTTTTGGAATCAACTCCACTTAGCATGTTTAGAGGATGAGAACAACCCCAAGAAAACCATCCCAACCATGAAGCATGGAGGTGGAAACATCATACTTTGGGGGTGCTCTTCTGCAAAGGGGACAGGACAACTGCACCGTATTGAAGGGAGGATGGATGGGGTCATGTATTGCGAGATTTTGGCAAACAACCTCCTTCCCTCAGTAAGAGCATTGAAGATGGGTCAGCCATGACCCATCTTCAGCATGTCATCATGTAAATCAGCATGTCATGCATTCCAGCATGACAATGACCCCAAACACACAGCCAGGGCAACTAAGGAGGGGCTCCGTAAGAAGCATTTCAAGGTCCTGGAGTGGCCTGGCCAGTCTGCAGACCTGAACTCAATAGAAAATCTTTGGAGGCAGCTGAAACTCCAAACCTGAAAGATCTAGAGAAGATCTGAATGGAGGAGTGGACCAAAATCCCTGCTGCAGTGTGTGTGAAAACTTGGTCAAGAACTACAGGAAATGTTTGATCTCTGTAATTGCAAACAAAGGCTACTGTACCAAATATTAACATTGATTTTCACAGGTGTTCAAATACTTATTTGCAGCAGTAACATACAAATAAATTGTTAAAAAAAAATCATACATTGTGATTTCCGGATTTTTTTTTTTTTTAGATTATGTCTCTCACAGTGGACATGCTCCTAAGATGAAAGAAAAGTTCAGAACCCTCCATGATTTCTAAGTGGGAGAACTTGCAAAACCGCAGGGTGTTCAAATACTTATTTTCCTCACTGTACGTATGTACAGAAACAGATGTCTGCTTTCCTGGAACTAACAATTACAACCCCAATTCCAGTGAAGTTGGGATGTTGTGTGAAATGTAAATAAAAACAGAATACAATGATTTGCAAGTCCTCTTCAACCTATATTCAATTGAATACACCACAAAGACAAGATATTTAATGTTCAAACTGAAAAACTTTTTTGTTTTTGTGCAAATATTTGCTCATTTTGAAACGGATTACTTCAACATTGTGTGAAGGATCTTACAGCGTGGGCTCAGGAACACTTCAGAAAACCATTGTCAGTTAACACAGTTCGTCGCTAAATCTACAAGTCCAAGTTAAAACTCTACCATGCAAAGCGAAAGCCATACATCAACAACATTCAGAAACACTGCCGCCTTCTCTGGGCCCGAGCTCATTTGAAATGGACAGACACAAAGTGGAAAAGTGTGCAGTGGTCTGATGAGTCCACATTTCAAATTGTTTTTGGAAATCATGGACGACGTGTCCGCCGGACAAAATAGGAAAAAGACCATCCAGATTGTTACCAGCGCAAAAAAAGTTCAAGAGCCAGCATCTGGTGTGTTAGTGCCCATGGCATGGGCACTAATGATGGCACCATCAATGCTGAAAGGTACATCCAGGTTTTGGAGCAACACATGCTGCCATCTAAGCAACGTCTTTTTCAGGGACGTCCCTGCTGATTTCAGTAAGACAATGCCAAGCCACATTCTGCACGTGTTACAACAGCGTAGCTTCGTAGTAAAAGAGTGCGGGAACTAGACTGGCCTGCCTGCAGTCTAGATCTGTCGCCAATTGAAAATGTGTGGTGCATTATGAAGCACAAAATATGACTAAATACTAAATACAATCAAATTTCTACTTTACAAATTGTCAATAGGTTATGTATGATTTTGCGCTTTATATATATATATATATATATATATATATATATATATATATATATATATATATATATATATATATATATATATATATATATATATATATATATATATATATATATATATATATATATATATATATATATATAAAACCGTGTGGTTCTGACCTCTGTGGTCTGACAGTACTTGAGAAAGTCCGACTGATGCCAAGTCAGTGTATTTTTTTTATTTTTTAGAAGATCTTAAGTTACTTTTGTTTAATTTGCCATTTTGTGGTTGCATCATTTGTTTGCTTTCTGTTAAGTTTAAAAAAAAACTTCAATTTCTCCTTGGGGTAAAATCAGAGGTGACAAAAATACTGCATGAATATACTTTGCAAAACACATGAAATAATATCAAATAATGAAGGTCTTAAATTGTTTAAAATAACGTTTTTTTCGGTGCATTTTTTTAATCGCTTCAGTAGCATTTTTTATTTCTGCAAAGCTGGTCAAGTGCGCCACCTAGAGCCATGTGCGGGGCAGTGCGCAAGGCGTGACAAGTGACGTCGCCTGTTTACAACTGCCAATAAACACGTGGATGTCCGAATCCCAAGCGGTCATTGGTCAACATGGCGGCGATATGGGCGGAGATTCCACGCTTAAGGACCAGTAACGCGCGGTATGTAAATTCGGTTTGAAAATTTCCCGGGAAATCCGAGTTTCGCGGGAGGGCTCTTGAGCGCGTAAACCGTATCCCTTCATTCATCAGGCCGTTTCCTGAAGCCATTTCTCGACGGCGGAGACTAGAGTTGCGCTACTTTTTAATCCGATGCATCTGCTTAAATGCACTTTCAGAAGGAAAAATACTTCACAGAAGTGGATAAACTAGATTTTCATCTGTACTTCGGTGTGATTATTTTTGAAACTACCTCGGCGGATTAGCACACAGAAACGGTTTGAAAGTGCGCTTTCTAAAAAAAAACAAAAAAAACAAGGGGTTACCCCCGACTAAAGCAAGATGAGAAGAGGAATCTCCTCGGCTCCGGACAAAGTGATTTTAGCGGGGATTGGAGGCTCTTCTCTGGACAATAATATTATTTTAACAACTCTATCGGATCGTTTAAACCCCGGCCAGACTAATGCTACATACATCCAAATCATAACAACCCCACCGCCTTGCAACATTACACAGGCAAATGTGTGTTTATCCGACCCTCAGATAAACATTTATGCAACTCCACAAACGGCTGCAGCAAACGGAGCAGGACATCGAGCCGCTTTAGGAAAACCACCGGTAATCACCTGTCTACCTTCTTTTATCTGTGTTTAGCTTTGCTACAACTAGCCACAAATGCGTCAATTTGTTAGCCCGCTAGGCTAGCTGAGCTTGTTGTTCGGGCAGCTAACATTAGCTGCTTAGCCAAGGATTCAACCTAGCGAGGTGGCTAACTTACCCAAGTGGGTTGGTTAAGTGGTTTATAGACTAAAGTCGAGAAGCGCGGAGTTTTTTTTTTTTTTTTGTTCGTTTGAGGGGCGGCGGGGCTGTGTTAGCCATGCTAACTTGGCGGTGTTTCTGAGTGCGCTTCGCCCCGTCGGACGTGATGGAAGTCTGGGTGAGAGATGAGGAAGGTTAGCGGTGGCCTAGCTGCTGTTGGCGTCTTGATTTTTTTTTTTTTTGGGGGGGTGGGGGGGGGATTGTACGCTGGTAACAAACTATAGTTGGCTAGACTTTCCAACCAAGTGCTTTAAAGCGTCACGTCGCCTGTCAAAGTGCCCGTTAGGCTTTTGTTTCTTCCTTGCAGTCGTCTCTAAAGATGCCAGCCAACTCTGATGGGAGCATCAAAATTTGAGTTAGCTTTCCATGGCTAGCCGGAGCAGCATTAAAGGGCAACATTAGCACTCGTTGTCGGCCGTGACCTTATTTTATTTTTTTGTGCATAGTGTTTGTGTCTCTGCAGTTGGTGAATAAAGTGTGACCTTAATGGTGCTTTTCCGTGCAAAGTAAAGTGAAACTCGAGTTTGCTGCATTAGTAGTCATGATTTGCATATTTCCTGTAGTCTGAACTTGCACAGACCACATAAAATGGTTGCACCAGTGTTCAGGGTGTTGGCGATTCTTGCATGATCTGAGTTTCAGGCTGTTCTGGCTGAATGCAGATGCTTGCTGATTGTAAAATAGCTGACTGTCAACAGAGAGCATGTTATTTATTCCCCCCCTTGGTTTTGCCCAACATTCAGATCAGGGTTAAAAGAAATTTGCAGCCTGAACACAGTCACCTAAGGGAAATTGTTTTTGATCTCCAAGAAATGCAGAGTTTGCAGTTCCAATGAAGGGTGATTCACTACTAGGCCCCCAGCAAATGGCCTCAGTTACACTTGACGTTTTAAAATATTTCACACTCCACCTCCTTTGGTTTGCGCAGGTCCAAAAACAAATGACGAAACTATGATCTGGGTGGGTCCACCATGCTGCTGGACCAGCTTGGGTCCTGGTGGTAACCACTGAGGCAGACAACTAGTCCATTGCCATCTCATAAGAATATCCACCTGTCTGCTGCTGCCAGGTGAAAGTGAAACATGGGTGTCCCTGTGACCTCTAGCTGCTCTGGTCCTAATCACTGAGGCAAACAAACAGTCATCTGGGAACAGGGTACATGGACTTCACTGATGATGATGTGCTCTGCATAACCTTTGGTGTTCATTATAGACTTTTTAACTGCCTCACCATCTCGCCACTGCTCAGAAGCTGCAGTGGTCTCTCTTGGTTGGGCCAAACCACTATTAAGATTTTTAATATTCTGTGCGCATCTGCGCTCTGGGCTCATCACAAAGAAGCGATCACTACACCTAAAGTAGTCCCACAACGAATGAATAACTGCACTGCAAAACAACGCATGACTTGCAGATGTAATAATTTGACAATGTTTTAAGTCACATGAATGGCAAAATTTTCAACTAAATCATGATTACTTATCCTCTCACTGATGCATGCGTGTGGCTTCACACCGTGCTGGATATCTTCTTGTTTACATCCACTTTTAAGCAGAAGCGAGGCCATACTTGGTGATGCTTTGAAATGACCAACGCACAGTGAACGCATCAGCTAGCATCTCATGTATCACTTCCTTTGTTTTTTATGATTGAATATGCTGAATTTATTCATTCAGTCAGTGAGTTCGTCAGTTTTGTGGAACAAACAGGTGTGAATCAGGTGTCCCCTATTTAAGGATGAAGCCAGCACCTGTTGAACATGTTTTTCTCTTTGAAAGCCTGAGGAAAATGGGACGTTCAAGACATTGTTCAGAAGAACAGTGTAGTTTGATTAAAAAGTTGATTGGAGAGGGCAAAACTTATACGCAGGTGCAAAAAATTATAGGCTGTTCATCTACAATGATCTCCAATGCTTTAAAATGGACAAAAAAAACCCAGAGACACATGGAAGAAAACGGAAAACAACCATCAAAATAGATAGAAGAATAACCAGAATGGCAAAGGCTCACCCATTGATCAGCTCCAGGATGATCAAAGACAGTCTAGAGTTACCTGTAAGTGCTGTGACAGTAAGAAGACGCCTGTGTCAAGCTAATTTATTTGCAAGAATCCCCCGCAAAGTCCCTCTGTTAAATAAAAGACGTGCAGAAGAGGTTACAATTTGCCAAAGAACACATCAACTAGCCGAAAGAGAAATGGAGGAATAATTTGTGGACTGATGAGAGTAAAATTGTTCTTTTTGGGTTCAAGGGCCGCAGACAGTTTGTGAGACAACCCCCAAACTCTGAATTCAAGCCACAGTTCATAGTGAAGACAGTGAAGCATGGTGGTGCAAGCATCATGATATGGGCATGTTTCTCCTACTATGGTGTTGGGCCTATATATCGCATACCAGGTATCATGGATCAGTTTGGATATGTCAAAATACTTGAAGGGGTCATGTTGCCTTATGCTGAAGAGGACATGCCCTTGAAATGGGTGTTTCAACAAGACAATGACCCCAAGCACACTAGTAAACGAGCAAAATCTTGGTTCCAAACCAACAAAATTAATGCCTCGCAGATGTGAAGAAATCATGAAAAACTGTGGTTATACAACTAAATACTAGTTTAGTGATTCACAGGATTGCTAAAAAAGCAGTTTGAACTTAATAGTTTTGAGTTAGTAGCGTCAACAGCAGATGCTGCTATTATTGTGAACATCCCCTTTTCTATTTTTTTTTTTTTTTGTTACTAATAGCCCAATTTCATAACCTTAAGAGTGTGCATATCATGAATGCTTGGTCTTGTTGGATTTGTGAGAATCTACTGGTACCTTGTTTCTCATGTAACAATAAGAAATATATTCAAAACCTGGATTAATCTTTTTAGTCACATAGCACTACTATTATTTTGTAAACTACTGTATGTGAGAACAAGGTCTAATGTAGCTGTTTGTTTCAGCAGTAGTCGGTTCCACTGCTGTCTAGAGGATAACCTGGATGCGTGAGTGCACGTATGACCTGTAAAACTGAATTTTATTTGCTTAACACTGCTACTGGTGTTATCCAGAAGAGAAACACAGTTGAGTTTGGTCATACAGTTGGAGTAGATGGTTATCCTGTTTGTTTGGTATCACCCATGTAGTTGTGTGTGTGGATGGTGACACAAGCTGGTGCTCACTGTATTCACAGTGCATCCGGTGCGTCCGCACCAACCACTGGGCGGCCATTATGCCTATCTTTCAGTGCGTCGTGTTTTATTGCTCTTTGGTGAAACATGGCTTTTTCAAATTGCCACCTTGAGAGCGTAAAAACATTTCTGTGATATGAAATGCACATATTTCGAATAAGCATATTTTCAGTCACTACTTAAGATTGCACAATTTGAAGGGTAATGGAACCTGCCTCTTGATAACCACATCTGCTCCTAATCTGTCATTAATCCAATATATACTACTAATCATCCAGCAGGTGGCAGGCATGCTAATTGGCCATTGGGCCATTGGTCTGGTGTGTGAATTTATCATTCTATGCCCTTTTTGTTTGGTGAGTTGAAAAGTGATGGTGTTTTTTGCTTTTGAATTACTAGTATCTCCCTTGTTTTCACTCAAGGTAGCCGCAGCAAATCCAAGGTGGTTCTGCATGTTGAATTGCCCTTCTCACGCGACTCCACATTACATGGAGAAATGTGGCACGGGTGGGATTTGAACTGGGAACCTTCCACGCTGAAAGCAAGGGCACTAACCATTTGGCCACCAGCCCAAGCATCTCAGCTTTTCTTCAGCCTAGAAAAAGTGAACAAACAGAAATATTAGTACATAGATGTAAGCTTTCATATGTTCATAGAAATTGGGCATAACAGGTTAGACTAGGGACGGGCAACAGTGTACTCTGAAAGCCTGACAGAACTGCTGCTCATCAGTGCAATTGCATACTGAAGTGATTGTTCAAAACAAGAGCTGCCTGTTGGATCTTTACCCATCATAATTACCCATTCCTGGGCTGGGGTTGGGCTATGGCAGGCTGTCGCATGCAGGATGTGATGAACTTTGTGATAAAGCAGGTGGCTAAATTACCTATATTCAAGCAGGTAATATGCTCATAAACAGCTACTCAGATATTTGATAACAGTTGTGTTCAAATGGTGTGGGTTTGGACTGCCGCTGGGCAATATTTGAACAGTTAATGTGTATTTAAGATAGAGGGAATTGTGGTTAGTATGCAGCCAGTTTGCTGTGTGTGAGGCTGGTCCCATCAGCTCTCAGAAGCTAAGCAGAGTGGGTCTTTGTTCTTGGATGGGAGACCTCTTTGGAAGACCAGAGGCTGTGTTGTGTCAGGAAGGACATCCACTGTAAAACTTGTGCCAGAATCCCAATGTCGGCCTGTGCTGTATCTGATGAGCAAACAGGAGTAGCCGCAAACAACAGAGCATTGTAGTTGGCATAATCGTTTAGTAAGTTTTCTTTGGCCCCACTGTTCAGCAGTGTGATGAAGCTCTGGTGCGATCTCAGTATTGTCTTGGTCAATCAAGTAAATGAAGTTAACTGTCATTCCAAAGCAGCATTGCAGTGTATTCTGTTGAAGTGGAGTCATTTATATGTTTGGTTCTTCTCTTAAAATACCCCGTCTTTAAGTTAGGACAGTAGCTTGTACCATCTACATCAGTCGTGAGCAGTGCTGTGCTTGTTACTTTGAAATGTTTTTTTTTATGTGGAAAAAAGACATTATGGCTGAATGTATAAATCACGTGTAGTTAATTTTATTTGCTTTTGAGAAATGCTGTTGAAATAGGATGAACTTAATGAGGTATAATTTGTCACTGTACTGTCATACTAGTCAAAGGGTCATTTCATAGATAACTGGTGCCCAACAAGTGACCAGAACACCTGTACTTTCATCTCTCTTTTCCTGTTGTAGGCAAAAAGGCGACTGGCACTTGATGATTCAGACCACCAGTACCAGTCAGAACCGGTCAGGACTCCAAGAAGCAGAGCAGGGACTGCAGCCAACGGGGCACGGCTAAAGACACCCAAAAGTAAGAAATGGAGTTACATAGGGCACTTTTCCACTGCATATTCTCAAGTTGAATTCACTCGTTTTTGGTGCCAGGTGCTTCATTTTCTGCTGCCAATTGTAGTGCCATTATCCTGTCGTAGCTACGCTGAATGAGACTGCTGTGACATAGCACAATGTTTTTATCAAAACAAAATGGCTACTAAATTTGAAAAAAGGAATTTTAGGCTCCATATGTACGACTGTAAATAAGCAATTTTTATAAGTGTAATTATCAGAAAAATGATTACTAAACTACAGCTTGTGCCCACTATGATAGCTTGTCACATGCAGCTGTCCAGGTTGCTAGGTGACAAGGGGCAGGGCCGGGATAAGCAAATGACAAAATTGCAAAGCCCTCTGTGGGCTCGACCATCAAATTTCAGAACGGTTGGCCTGCACTCTGTGATCTTGGAAGGCCTGGTGTTTATAGAATCCAGCCTTTGAAGGATGGGGCCACTGATCTGAAAGCAGCCACTGACTCATGAAAAACAAGGAAATTATTTAAAGTTGGAGAAGATGTGCCAGATTTCATTTTAAAATAAAGTGGTTGACTGTAGCGTACAGTCTAAAACACTTTAATGATCAAATACGTATCAGTGGAAATGCAGTAAGTTAGCTTATATGTACCGTTGAATATATTTCTGCTTTAAACTGGCTGAGTGTTAAACATTAATGATGAACTAGCACTTCTAATTAATACTGGTAGCAATTTGAGTTTGAGTATCCCCCTCCTCAAAAAAATCCAGTACTAAAACTGTTTAACCTGCAATTCCTTCCTTCCTCTTTCCTTTCTTTCTCCACAGCACCAAGTTCTCCACCAGAGAAGACTCGCTATGATACCTCACTTGGACTGTTAACAAAGAAGTTTGTGGAGCTTCTTTCTCAGTCATCTGATGGAGTTTTGGACCTAAACAATGCTGCTGAAACCTTACAGGTAAAATTCAAGTCCACGGGGGGGAATAAAGACACATAAAAATGTATAATGTTTTTGTTACTTTGATTACTACTTGTGGCACGAGTTCCCCAATATGTTAGGCACAGATGTTTCCAATAGTATATGGATTAGAGTGAGTAGTATTTTAAATAGATTTTGGTTCATTGAAGTTTCCATTGCTGACAGGTGGAATTTAACAGATTCTGAGCAACTAACATTCATGTGTCCTGCATTCAGGTGCAGAAAAGACGACTGTATGATATCACCAATGTATTAGAAGGCATTCACCTCATCAAGAAGAAATCAAAGAACAACATTCAGTGGATGTAAGTGCTCTTTCACACAAATACTCAGGCTTCAACTACTCTCCACTCCAGATGAGAAACATGTGACCTCCACTCACACCACAGTCTGAGCTACATCGAAGGTGTTTTATCATTTCGGTGTTGATTGGGGTTCAGGTTAGTCCTTTCCAGTCTGAAGTGGCACTCCACTTTCTTCATGTTCTGCAGCTACGCGTATGGCTAACCTTAGTGATTATCGTGGCGTCACAAGACTCATGACCATTCTGAGTGGCTGTAGAGTACCAAAGTGATGATGTCACAGCCGGTTGACAACTGCTTCAGTCAGTTCCATACAAATGGTGCTGGGGTTAAAATGAATGCTTTCACAATAGCCATGTGAGCTACTTTCTAATGAGCAGTGGTGCAAGACCTTCATCTACAGACAGATTTTTGTCAAACTACGATTACTTTCTGTCAGGTCAGTGTTATGTGTGAGATTTCCATTAGCAAATTAATTCCCCCCCCCCCCTTTTTTTTTTTTTTTTGTCCCTTGTATTCCACATGGGTCATGTAATAGAGCTACATTCTGATTGGTCAAAGATGTGAGTGGTACTCTGTAACACATTTCTTCAGTACGATCAGAAAAGTATGGAGTGAGTCACAGTAGATGCATCAGACTTATGACTTTCCTGCTTCCGATTGCAAAATTCAGCAAGCATATCTGTCTGGAAATCACTTTTAAACATCCAAAAGTAAGCCTTCAAATTAAAGCTGTCTTTAGAACAGAAGTTTCTGTATGAAGTCAAAACCAAACTCAGAAAACGCGTTTATACTAGTTTTTCTACTATCTGTAGTGTTGTCGCTACTGAGGATGTAGTTTTTAGACAGCTGTCGTTCCAAGCTTGGAAAAACACTGCAGCTGAAAACTGATTTGTAGCTCGGTATCTGGTTGAAGTGTGCATTAGTTGAGCCAGACTCTTATGAAGCATTGCTTCATATCACTTCACTTACAGTGGAATTAAGAGAGAGTTGTCATTGACATAATGTTATTGCTGGTAAATAAAAATAAAAACTAACCAAAGAGAGAAGAGCCGTGTTTGATTGGTTTTGTTTATGTGTTGAAGCCACTTACTTGAATTTTCTGCACAGCTCGTGCACCTTTTTGTCATATGATGCATTTGAACCAGTGGGCAAACAGAAAACTCCATAGTGGAAAACTGAAATCAGTTCCCAGAGACACTAAAGCCCCAGTCAGAACCCACCGTGCGTTTTTTTTTTTTTCGCCGTACGTTTTCTGCAGATGCCACAGCCACTACGTTTTTGTGAAAACGTACGGAGGCAGTAGCAAGAGGAGGGAGGGAGTACGTTCAACGCACATCTCTAGGAGTGTAACGATAAAGAGAATTGACAATAAAGCAGTGTGTGTGTGTGTGGGGTCGCTTTTCTTTTTTATGAGCGGGACCGGAGCGGCAGGTGTTTTTTGGTGTCGGCGATGCATGAGCATGTCCAGCCTGCAGCGGTCAGTTGTACGAGTGTTTACTTGCCTCGAAAAGTTACAGCTAGTTAACAGACTGAAGCTGTGGACTGTGTGTTGCTGACGTTTGGAAATAAAGTCCAAGTTCAAGTGAGAAGCTGCGTTGTGCATGCAAGTCTGTCGGCCTCCATATTATGTGGTGAGTGCCGTAATCCGTACTGCCTACGTACGGATTTGGTTAATTCAGTAGTAATTGAATGAAAATGTGCTACTTTGAATCCGTACTGAGGCAGTACTCACAACATGCGTCATGTGTACTGCTGGTGAATCCACAGTGAAAGTTCTGCATGCACTAAAACCTCTACGGCGTGTTTGCGTGCTCCTAAATTCGTACTGAGGCAGTACTTACGAAGTACGGATCTCCAAATTTAGCCCACGTTTTTGCAAGTAGACTGCACGCACGTACAAGTACGCGGGTTGTGACCACGGCTTAAATGTTAACATCTGACCTTTATGAAGGAAAAGTATCCTCTAACTGCAGTGGGGCCAAAAAGTATTTAGTCAGTCACTGATTGTGCAAGTTCTCCTACTTAGAAAGATGAGAAAGGTCTGTAATTTTCAACATAGGTACACTTCAACTATGAGAGACAAAATGAGAAAAAAATCCAGGAAATCACATTGTAGGATTTTTAAAGAATTTATTTGTAAATTATAGTGGAAAATAAGTATTTGGTCACCCACAAACAAGCAAGATTTCTGGCTCTCACAGACCTGTAACTTCTTCTTTAAGAAGCTCTTCTGTCCTCCACCTGTTACCTGTATTAATGGCACCTGTTGGAACTCATGTGTATAAAAGGCACCTATCCACAGCCTCAAACATTAAACGCAAGAGTTTCTATAAAAAGGAATATAGTGAACAGCCTATGATTTGGCTGTGGGAAAAAAGTAATTCAGTCAGAAGATTTTTGTTTTAATCCCTATAATGTATATTTGTGATCTGTAATAAGCGAATAGCCGATGTGGTGGTAAAAGCAGCCACTCTACTATAAAACACGTCCTTCCAGTGAATAACCACAGCGTCTGCAAGTGCTCCATGCACGAGCTAAGTAACTATTCTGTCGCCAATCTAATTGATGAAATAAATATGAATACATAATTGACCTTATTAGATTAATTCATTACCAATGTCCGCGATCAGCACAAAGTGGCCATTCTGAATGTAGAACTGTTGTTATGGATACAGATGTGACATTTCGTACTCTCCTGGAGTCATGAGACTCATGTAGGGCTAACCACAGCCAAAACCCCCAAAAAGTTTTATTTCAGTTTTGGTCCCAGGCACCCTGTAAAATCATACACTGGTGATTTTTTTTATTTTTTATTAAATTTTATGTGTATGTGTAATAATCATCTTGAAAAATAGGATGTTTATACTTCATGTATTTTTTCCCATCTTTTTTGCACAGTAACGTGATGCTTAAAATAATGGTAGAAAAATGTTTAACTGAAAATGTTGACCCTCCACCAGCTGTTGGTCATTTACACTTGACATCTAAAAACAAAGCTTTTAGGTCAATGTCTAAAAGTATTATGCAGTGTGATTGTTGACATTATTATACCCTTTATAAACAAATGGTGCGGAGATTTGTATGCAAAACCCCTCTTAAACCATTTGGTGGATTACAGCAATGGTAGCATGTGACATGAATATGTACGTGAATGGAAAATAATTTTGGTTTGCTGTCTTCATAGTTAAAATTTTAGCATTTAATTAATGTCTTCACACATGGTGATTTTGTAAGTGTAACACCTCCTAAAACTATGAATTTCAATGGAATTTTACACATTTGTTAAAATGTATCAGGACAATGATGCACATGAAGGAAAATAATTCAGCTCCAATGCCTTTAATTATATGTGCAGAGTCTATCCAGTTTATTTTACGTATTTCATCATAAAACCTTTACAAGCACCAACATTTAATATATGCAGGCAATTAGTGTGGCAGAGTGGGGTGACATTTTGTGACCTAGATGACAGACCTCCTCACCGCTTTGTTATGCACAACAATGCAGTTGTCCTTTCTTGCTTTTTAAATATTACAAAAAAGAAAGTGGAAATTCCCCCCCCCCCGCCCCTTTCTTGGTAGAGCTTAATAGACAGCAGAGACACAATACAAAGAGCACCCAAGAACAAATTTTATATTCTTTTGTTGACTAATACTGCCATTGGGAAAAATTGGGAAGAGGGGTTGGTCAGTTCAGTTCAGAGTGTAGCCTAATTAAATTAATGGTAGTATTAATTTTGAAATTGTACATTTTAAAGTTGTAGTTTTTGCACTTCTCACATCCTCCTCCTCCTCCCTCACAGGGGCTGTAGTCTGCTGGAGGTAGATGGTGCGTTGAACCAGAGACAGAGACTGACAGCAGAGGTTTCTGCACTCGGAGAAGAAGAGCAGAGGCTCGAACAACTTATTCAGAGATGCACCATAGATATGCGACACATGAGCGAATTGCCAAACAACCAGAAATATCCTTTTGTCACTGCTGCCAACTGACACAGGAGGGCAGAGGTCGAGTCATTGTCCCTGTGTGTCCGTTTCTTTGTTGGTGTATATATATGTCAAACTTTAAGGGACAAATAACTGAAATGCTGTTGCAAGATTGTCCTTGGTTCAGAAAAGAGATAATTCACTTTGAGGTGATTTGAATCTGTCTCAAATGTTGCTTTTTTTTTAAACTCTTGGACTTTCCTGATGAACATCATATTTGGCGTTTACATAGAAGTGCGGTTTGTAGATGTCGTGGGATGCGACATGCTTCATGAACATTATACTATACTACACTGTCAGTTTGCGATGATGGCTGTGTTAGTACATGCATAGGTGTCCTTGTCAGTTGATGTGGCATATTCTTTAATTGCAGTGAACACTTGCATACTGTTGGTTTGTATAGCCAGCAGTTGTGCAGTACTGTGTTGAAGGCATCAAATTCATTACAGTTAATTTCTTTAACCATTTCAGTCTCCACATATGCATATGTGACATACCAAGACATCAAACAGCAGGGAAACCTCAGAGACCAGACTGTTATTGTCGTCAAAGCACCTACAGACACTAGATTAGAAGTACCAGACCCAGATGAGGTATGTGAACTTGCAGAAATGATTTGTTGTCAATGAAACTGGCACATCTCCCTCGTGACACTTCTCTGTCTGCTTCAATGCAGCATTTTATTTGATGAAATTAATTTGTCAACCTACCAAGAGAAGATTAAGAATTTCAGATCCACATCAGTGTTGCAGTACATTTGAGAAATGCTAATTGGGAACATTGGTCCAATCTTTAAGGAAGAAGGTAACGTGAGTGCTTCTCACTGTTGTCGGTCTTGTAAAAAGACAGACTACAGCTATTCTCAAGTGGCAAATTAAACTGTTATCAAAGTGTCTGCCCTGCAGAGATTTGGTGTCTGGGATGGTGGTAGCATGATGTGGATGGAGTGTTTCCACATTACTGCACCAGGGCAGATTGCCCAACACCTCAGTTCAGGGACTCCATGATTCTGTTAACTCTTTCCGGGGATATTTGGCAATGGTGATACTTTTGGAGGAGAGTTAAGATTGAAGTCTTTGGGGTCCTGGTCCTTCTTGTCTTATTGTATAGTTGTAGGACTTGGACATCAACTAATGATGTGAGACAGTGTTTCTCGAATATTTTTTTCAGACCATGGGCCATTTAAAAAAAAAAATCTCTCAGACCACCCAACTCCCCAAATATCCAACCAACAGAGTTTTACAAATTACAACCTAATATTGACAGCTTTACAGATCGATTTTACTCGGTTACAGTCATGTTTAAACAGTTTGAGAAACACTTAAGTTAGAACGTGATACTGATTTAAAATATGATGTTTTGCTAATACACTCAGTGACCACTAGGGGTCAGCAGACCCCTCTGTGAAAGACTGACCTAACGTGATCATTGGATGTCTTTGGTACTAGGTTTTGTTGGAGAATTCTTGAGTACCACCGGAATGACTTTGTGTCAAATGACCGGTCTTTGGGAGTATCACTTGCATTCGGAGCGAACGTCGGCTAAGACATTTTGTCCAAGTGTTGCATTTCTCTGTGCTTGGATTAGCTACGAGTGCCCTAACGACCGGAGAAGTCCATAGTAGAGCCTGACCGATATGGATTTTTTGAGGCCAGTGCCGCTAACGATATTTGGATGAAAAAAATGCCGATAATCAATAAATTGGTTGATTTGCCGATAGCCGACAAATCAGCCGATATTATTATTATTATTTTTTATGAATAGAATGGGGGTTTTTTTGTTTTGTTTTGTTTTTTTGTTTTTTTGGACCCTTAACAAAAAAGGTATGAGCTAAAAGCTGAAGCTTTGTCCTCATATTGATTAACTTTATAACAGAAGAATTTTCAAGTTCAAAAAATGCAATCAAGAATTAAACCTTTGTGAAATTAGCAAATACATATCCTTTAAAAGAGTTGTGAAATACATCTCATCTTGTACCTCTTGTTGCTGCAACTTAGATATAGGTTATATTACAGGTAGGAAAAACTTTTTCAGTTGCAGACAAGTAATTGTGAGACGAAAGAAACACAAACACTAAGGAAACATTATTTTTACAAGACTCCTTTATTTTTCTATTCTGCAACTTTCAAGAACAAAAAAACTTTCAAACAACCTTAGTGCAAGCAGAGGTTGGTTTTAGTGCTGGTAGAACATTTTAACAAGAAAACATGGACCCTGATATAACATGTGAGGAAACTATCATATAACAGTAAAATAAGATTATTTTCACAAGATCCTGTAGTATGTTTGTGCAATTTTCAAGAACAATAACAAAGAACTGTCTAGTAAAACAAAATTCTGTGCAAAGTTGTATTAATCTCTAAGGAAAAGATAAATAACATTACAAAAAAAAAAACTCAACTCTACAAAAGTTATTAAACAAATCTTGAAACATTCGCCCTTCATTCTTGTCCCTTTGGGTGGAAATCAAACAGACGATAGGACTGGCAGGATATTTTTCATTATGTAAACTTTTTCACAAGCCCCCTTTAGTTTCAGGTACTCTTAATATTGCCACTTTAACAGAGGTAGGTTGTAGTATAGGAAGCACAGTTTCTCTGCATTTTCTCCTTTGACGGAGCTGCGTCTCTCCTCATAAATGTTGCCACTGACACTGAACACCCTCTCACTTGGCACAGAAGAAGGTGGACAGCAGAGATACTTCCTGGCCAAGGCTGACATTCGAGTGAAGCGGTAACTTACTTTTCCACCACTCCAGGGGGTTCACTTTTTTCTTTCTATCATTGGCTCCCTCAGTTACCGCTCCAGCTCTTCAAGGATCCCCTCAGGTTCTTGTTCTTCATTTGTTGAAGCAAGCATGGTGTCATAAAGGCTGTCCAGTACACTGGGATTTTGACCCTCCTCCAGCCTTGTTTTTTTTGGGGGGGGGGGGGGGCTCTCCCTTGCCATCGTCATCATCACTACCTGTTTCTGCTGGGATTGTGACTGCTTGCGTTACTCACTTAAGCCCCGGTCACAACCCACCGTGCGTTTTTGGGTTTTTTTTTTTCGCCGTGCATTTTCTGCGGATGCCACGGCCACTACGTTTTTGTGAAAACGTACGGAGGC
The DNA here is from genome assembly GCF_902500255.1 of Thalassophryne amazonica. NCBI lineage: Eukaryota > Metazoa > Chordata > Actinopteri > Batrachoidiformes > Batrachoididae > Thalassophryne > Thalassophryne amazonica. The sequence continues at coordinate 100,076,488 of NC_047109.1, forward strand.
AGTAGCAAGAGGAGGGAGGGAGTACGTTCAACGCACGTCTCTAGGAGTGTAACGATAAAGAGAGTTGACAATAAAGCAGTGTGTATGTGTGGGGTCGCTTTTCTTTTTTATGAGCGGGACCGGAGCGGCAGGTGTTTTTTGGTGTCGGCGATGCATGAGCATGTCCAGCCTGCAGCGGTCAGTTGTACGAGTGTTTACTTGCCTCGAAAAGTTACAGCTAGTTAACAGACTGAAGCTGTGGACTGTGTGTTGCTGACGTTTGGAAATAAAGTCCAAGTTCAAGTGAGAAGCTGCGTTGTGCATGCAAGTCTGTCGGCCTCCATAGTATGTGGTGAGTGCCGTAATCCGTACTGCCTACGTACGGATTTGGTTAATTCAATAGTAATTGAATGAAAATGTGCTGCTTTGAATCCGTACTGAGGCAGTACTCACAACGTGCATCATCTGTACTGCTGGTGAATTTGCAGCCTGACCGCAGCGAAAGTTCTGCATGCACTAAAACCTCTACGGCGTGTCTGCGTGCTCCTAAATTCGTACTGAGGCAGTACTTACGAAGTACGGATCTCCAAATTTAGCCCACGTTTTTGCAAGTAGACTGCACGCACGTACAAGTACGGCGGGTTGTGACCACGGCTTTACTTACTTACTCATTTCACACTTTATTTCTTCTAGTGGTGTCAATGTGTCAACCAGATTGGCTGCCACGTCCCACTCTTCAGCAGTTGGACATAGAAAATGGCCATGGTCACAAGAGTAGGTTGTGACAGCTCTCTTTTGCTCCAACATCCTGGCAAGCATGTGGAGGGTTGAACTCCACCTGGTAGGAACTGCCTGGAGAATTGAATGTTTAGGAACACCAACCTCCTCCTGAATGACCGACAGTCGCTGCTGTGCTACAACAGAGTGGTTAAAGTGTGTGGCTGTTCTCTTCAATTTGGCCAGTATGTCCCCCACCATCCTCTGGGAAGTGAGGCCATCATTGATAACCAATTGAAGGGTATGCGCATTTTAGGCGGTGCTATGCTTGGTGTAGCTAGCATGCATCTAAATTGAATTTAAAAGGGCTCGCATCATGTCCAAGACACAAGTGTGGACTGACACAGTCACGCGGTGCTGTCTGAGCGCTGTAGATCCACCTAAATGATTGATTTATAAATTAATGGATATTTAGAGTTGGGGTTTTTTTCCTCTTTTTTCTGTGTTATGCTTCATTGATGTTTAAAAAAAAAAAAATTAAGTTTCTGGCCTGGCAGGGGTGCTTGTTAGGCTGGCTTTAGGGCTGAAACGATTAATCGAGTAACTCGAATAATTCGATTACAAAAAATGTTCGAGGCAAATTCTGTGCCTCGAAGCTTCGTTTAACGTTGTAGTACATATGCCAGGCCTGTGTGTGGCGCTGCAACGGCCGCAGGGGGGGAAAAAAAACAGAAGAAGACGAGCATAACAGCTAATCAAATAGCAACGATAGCTACCGCTTTCCAATGTGACACAGAGAGTAAAATAAAGCCTTTTAAGAGAAAAATAGTCCACGCTGATCATCTGAAATAGACTTACTGTGCATTTAAAGCGAAGCAGTGTGTTTGTGTATTTTTTTAAAAACACACGGACCCGGTGGCCAGCTGCTGTCTCTCTCTACCCAGTGTGAGGGGCTCTCAGACCAGGCGAGTCACAGCTCTGTTCCCGGCTACATTGACAAACAGCAGAAGTCCACTCTTTCTTCTGTGTTTACCTCAGACTCACACTGAGTGTTTAACTTTTTAATTTTTGCTTTTTTGGGCAACACACAACACTTCACAAACACGGTAACTTAAATAAAATAATAATAAAATAAAAAAACTGAGGCTTGCATATTCAACCTCCAGCTGAAATACATCTGCTGAATTGCAGAGAAAGAGGGATAAAAAAAAAATAAAAAAATCAGGGACCAGTCCATCAACCTTTATTAAAAAAAAAAAAAAACTTAAAAATGGTTACATTTTAATGTTGGAGAAAACAAAACAGAAAGCCACATCCCATCGCCATTTCAGCAAAATGTCAACACTTTGGCGCAGTGGCATTGTGCCATTGCTTAGGGAGAGCCCTGGACTATTGATGTTTAAAAACGCAGAAGTACTTTTTATCCGATTACTCGATTAATCACCAGAATAATCGATAGAATACTCGATTAGTAAAATAATCAATAGCTGCAGCCCTAGCTGGCTTATAATACTACAAGTGAAACACTGCCTACACATTCATACAAAAATTAAATAAATATGCTGCATGTTTATTTTATTTCTGTGACAGCAGTGATTAACCCCTTAAGCCCTAGAGCCTATTTCACCAAAATCACATACCCATACATTATGATTTATTTCTCAGCTTGTACAAGGTCAAAAATGCAAAAGTTTGGATCAGCTAAAAGACGGGTCCTGGGGGATGTGGATACAAAAAAATTGAAAGTAAATAATACTTGGTAGGAGTAAATGAGGGTTTTTTTTTTCCCAAAAAATGAATTCCGATCTATGTCTTTATTTGCTTGGCGTTTCAGCTGTGGTAAGTTGTTGTGATTGGATACTTTTGTAGAGGAGACTTTGCTTGACATTTTGATGTATAATAAGTGTATGTCAGTGTCAGCATTGGTTTGTTATGAGTGTTCAAATGTTCCAAAACAGGGCAAGTCCCCAAATTTGGGGACTCTAGGTTGGCTGGTTGTAGTCTCACCTCTAGCCAAAAACTCTGTCGGGCACCTGAAGTTTTACATTTGTTTTGAAGAATCTGTGAAAATGGTACAGTGTCATAAAATCATAATTGAAAAAGCAAGATATCAAAGTTGGTAATGACAATTTTCCCTTGTTTTCCTTATCTTGTTTGTTTATTTCAGAGTTTGTCCATCCATCTCACCAGCACTAAGGGCCCTATAGAAGTCCTGTTGTGTCCAGATGAGGAAAATGACACCAAGAGTCCTGTGAAAAATGACTCCATGGACATCAATGGCAACACACCTTTCCTCAAAGTTCTTAAAGGTTGGTTTAAGGCAGTGTTGCTCAATTATTTTCTGTTACGCACCCACTAGGAAGAAAAAAAAACACACACACACCCCACTCTCTGCCCTGATTATAAATAGTATCATTTGTCCATAAAATTGTTATAAGTACTCCTCTGCATAACATTGTATCCTTATTAACATTAAAGAAAACAAAAAAGAAAGAACTTTAGATCAAGTTTCAGCAAAGAATAACTTTATTAACATTGTTTTAGTCTGTAACAGAAAAAAACTGCATCGCTTTGGTTGAAATGAAAAAAAAATCCTTAAACTATAAACATTTTGTGACTGACTGCCATTTGATACTGAAAAACAAAATTAAATAAAATCAATAAATAATAATAAATTCAAATTGATCAGAACACTTAACCAGGAGCACAATATATAAAACACTTTAACAGACAAAAAAAAAATGAATAAAACAATTTGTGCTGATTTCTTTTTTTTGTGATTTTTTTTTTTTTTTTTTTTTTTTTTTTTTTTTTTTTTTTTTGCAGCACTTGTGTCCATGACAGAGACCATGTCTGCTGCTGCTCAGCTCCTCTGCTATCGTGTTATGATGCTAGCGGTGCTCACTGGTTTACTGAAGCAGCAGTCACAAAGCGGGATGATTGCTGACAATATTCGGCACGTTTTCGCTGAAAAAACTCAAACGGCTTATTGGCGTGATTGGGGTGTAATGTCCTTAAGTGACGTCTTAATTTATTTGGCTTCATGCTGTCCGCTGTCAACATTTTAAGACACGGTGGTCTTTCCTCGTCTCCCACCGCAGTGTGAAAAAACCCTACATAGAGCTGCGTTACATTATGCTAGAGTCCTCAATACTCCCTGCGCACTCTTGATAATGAGGTCGCCACTGCCCCCTACTGTAGTGGATGTGCAATTACAATTTTTTTTGTACTGGGGGGAAAAAAAGCATGTTCCCTGCAGTCAGACGCGCCCCCCTGGGCGGCGTGGGGACTATTTGAGAATGGTGTGGAGCTGTATGTTGCATAATTATTTTTTGCAAAAGGTTTTTATAAATCTACCATTATGTATCTTTTAAAAACATCTGTGTTGAAAATGTCTTGTGTGGTGTTTCATGTTTGGGGGTTATTACAACCCCTGGCAAAATTTATGTAATAATCTTAAGTAGACGATTTCCCCAACCCCACTTGATATCATATAAACCATAGATATAACAAAACATTTTCTCTCAAAAGCTGAACAGTCTGGCTCTGGGAATCAAATCTTAATCAAACTCAGTGTAGTTGCTTTAATTAATGCCCCTGCTGGATCAAGCAGAGGAAACGATTATGGAATCACCTTGTAGTTTGCAGGCTTCTTGTTCAGACATGTCAATCAATCAATCAATTTTTTTATATAGCGCCAAATCACAACAAACAGTTGCCCCAAGGCGCTTTATATTGTAAGGCAAGGCCATACAATAATTATGTAAAACCCCAACGGTCAAAACGACCCCCTGTGAGCAAGCACTTGGCTACAGTGGGAAGGAAAAACTCCCTTTTAACAGGAAGAAACCTCCAGCAGAACCAGGCTCAGGGAGGGGCAGTCTTCTGCTGGGACTGGTTGGGGCTGAGGGAGAGAACCAGGAAAAAGACATGCTGTGGAGGGGAGCAGAGATCGATCACTAATGATTAAATGCAGATTGGTGCATACAGAGCAAAAAGAGAAAGAAACAGCGCATCATGGGAACCCCCCAGCAGTCTACGTCTATAGCAGCATAACTAAGGGATGGTTCAGGGTCACCTGATCCAGCCCTAACTATAAGCTTTAGCAAAAAGGAAAGTTTTAAGCCTAATCTTAAAAGTAGAGAGGGTGTCTGTCTCCCTGATCTGAATTGGGAGCTGGTTCCACAGGAGAGGAGCCTGAAAGCTGAAGGCTCTGCCTCCCATTCTACTCTTACAAACCCTAGGAACTACAAGTAAGCCTGCAGTCTGAGAGCGAAGCGCTCTATTGGGGTGATATGGTACTACGAGGTCCCTAAGATAAGATGGGACCTGATTATTCAAAACCTTATAAGTAAGAAGAAGAATTTTAAATTCTATTCTAGAATTAACAGGAAGCCAATGAAGAGAGGCCAATATGGGTGAGATATGCTCTCTCCTTCTAGTCCCCATCAGTACTCTAGCTGCAGCATTTTGAATTAACTGAAGGCTTTTTAGGGAACTTTTAGGACAACCTGATAATAATGAATTACAATAGTCCAGCCTAGAGGAAATAAATGCATGAATTAGTTTTTCAGCATCACTCTGAGACAAGACCTTTCTGATTTTAGAGATATTGCGTAAATGCAAAAAAGCAGTCCTACATATTTGTTTAATATGCGCTTTTAATGACATATCCTGATCAAAAATGACTCCAAGATTTCTCACAGTATTACTAGAGGTCAGGGTAAAGCCATCCAGAGTAAGGATCTGGTTAGACACCATGTTTCTAAGATTTGTGGGGCCAAGTACAATAACTTCAGTTTTAAATGAGTTTAAAAGCAGGAAATTAGAGGTCATCCATGTCTTTATGTCTGTAAGACAATCCTGCAGTTTATCTAATTGGTGTGTGTCCTCTGGCTTCATGGATAGATAAAGCTGGGTATCATCTGCGTAACAATGAAAATTTAAGCAATACCGTCTAATAATACTGCCTAAGGGAAGCATGTATAAAGTGAATAAAATTGGTCCTAGCACAGAACCTTGTGGAACTCCATAATTAACTTTAGTCTGTGAAGAAGATTCCCCATTTACATGAACAAATTGTAATCTATTAGACAAATATGATTCAAACCACCGCAGCGCAGTGCCTTTAATACCTATGGCATGCCCTAATCTCTGTAATAAAATTTTATGGTCAACAGTATCAAAAGCAGCACTGAGGTCTAACAGAACAAGCACAGAGATGAGTCCACTGTCCGAGGCCATAAGAAGATCATTTGTAACCTTCACTAATGCTGTTTCTGTACTATGATGAATTCTAAAACCTGACTGAAACTCTTCAAATAGACCATTCCTCTGCAGATGATCAGTTAGCTGTTTTACAACTACGCTTTCAAGAATTTTTGAGAGAAAAGGAAGGTTGGAGATTGGCCTATAATTAGCTAAGATAGCTGGGTCAAGTGATGGCTTTTTAAGTAATGGTTTAATTACTGCCACCTTAAAAGCCTGTGGTACATAGCCAACTAACAAAGATAGATTGATCATATTTAAGATCGAAGCATTAAATAATGGTAGGGCTTCCTTGAGCAGCCTGGTAGGAATGGGGTCTAATAAACATATTGATGGTTTGGATGAAGTAACTAATGAAAATAACTCAGACAGAACAATCGGAGAGAAAGAGTCTAACCAAATACCGGCATCACTGAAAGCAGCCAAAGATAACGATACGTCTTTGGGATGGTTATGAGTAATTTTTTCTCTAATAGTTAAAATTTTGTTAGCAAAGAAAGTCATGAAGTCATTACTAGTTAAAGTTAATGGAATACTCAGCTCAATAGAACTCTGACTCTTTGTCAGCCTGGCTACAGTGCTGAAAAGAAACCTGGGGTTGTTCTTATTTTCTTCAATTAGTGATGAGTAGAAAGATGTCCTAGCTTTACGGAGGGCTTTTTTATAGAGCAACAGACTCTTTTTCCAGGCTAAGTGAAGTTAAGCTTTGCTTCTTCCCACCCCCTTTTCAGGCACACAGTGTTTAATTTGGTCTTGTTTTTTTTTATTTGTTTGATATGTTGTCTTTATGCTGCTGTGTTGTTGCTGAAATAAATTCTATTCTATTCTATTCTATCTTCTAAATTAGTGAGACGCCATTTCCTCTCCAACTTACGGGTTATCTGCTTTAAGCTACGAGTTTGTGAGTTATACCACGGAGTCAGGCACTTCTGATTTAAAGCTCTCTTTTTTAGAGGAGCTACAGCATCCAAAGTTGTCTTCAATGAGGATGTAAAACTATTGACGAGATACTCTATCTCACTTACAGAGTTTAGGTAGCTACTCTGCACTGTGTTGGTATATGGCATTAGAGAACATAAAGAAGGAATCATATCCTTAAACCTAGTTACAGAGCCTTCTGAAAGACTTCTAGTGTAATGAAACTTATTCCCCACTGCTGGGTAGTCCATCAGAGTAAATGTAAATGTTATTAAGAAATGATCAGACAGAAGGGAGTTTTCAGGGAATACTGTTAAGTCTTCAATTTCCATACCATAAGTCAGAACAAGATCTAAGATATGATTAAAGTGGTGGGTGGACTCATTTACATTTTGAGCAAAGCCAATTGAGTCTAATAATAGATTAAATGCAGTGTTGAGGCTGTCATTCTCAGCATCTGTGTGGATGTTAAAATCGCCCACTATAATTATCTTATCTGAGCTAAGCACTAAGTCAGACAAAAGGTCTGAAAATTCACAGAGAAACTCACAGTAACGACCAGGTGGACGATAGATAATAACAAATAAAACTGGTTTTTGGGACTTCCAATTTGGATGGACAAGACTAAGAGTCAAGCTTTCAAATGAATTAAAGCTCTGTCTGGGTTTTTGATTAATTAATAAGTTGGAATGGAAGATTGCTGCTAATCCTCCGCCCCGGCCCGTGCTACGAGCATTCTGACAGTTAGTGTGACTCGGGGGTGTTGACTCATTTAAACTAACATATTCATCCTGCTGTAGCCAGGTTTCTGTAAGGCAGAATAAATCAATATGTTGATCAATTATTATATCATTTACCAACAGGGACTTAGAAGAGAGAGACCTAATGTTTAATAGACCACATTTAACTGTTTTAGTCTGTGGTGCAGTTGAAGGTGCTATATTATTTTTTCTCTTTGAATTTTTATGCTTAAATAGATTTTTGCTGGTTATTGGTAGTCTGGGAGCAGGCACCGTCTCTACGGGGATGGGGTAATGAGGGGATGGCAGGGGGAGAGAAGCTGCAGAGAGGTGTGTAAGACTACAACTCTGCTTCCTGGTCCCAACCCTGGATAGTCACGGTTTGGAGGATTTAAGAAAATTGGCCAGATTTCTAGAAATGAGAGCTGCTCCATCCAAAGTGGGATGGATGCCGTCTCTCCTAACAAGACCAGGTTTTCCCCAGAAGCTTTGCCAATTATCTATGAAGCCCACCTCATTTTTTGGACACCACTCAGACAGCCAGCAATTCAAGGAGAACATGCGGCTAAACATGTCACTCCCGGTCTGATTGGGGAGGGGCCCAGAGAAAACTACAGAGTCCGACATTGTTTTTGCAAAGTTACACACCGATTGTATCTCCTAAAATTCACATGTGGAGTCAATTTTGACACTCCTCATGAATTTTGTTTCTCACACCAAATAATCTGTCAGTAACGCACAGAGGTTGGTTGCCAACCACCAATAAATCTCACAGAAAAAGTTGCTGTGGTATCATACGGTGATTTCTGACCATTCTGATGATGCCAAGACCCGTTGACCGAAAACAAGAAAACTCAGCCAGAGAAACTATTAAAGGATGCAGAATAAAGTGATGTGTACTGTGCAAAGATGGAAGCTTTTTTTCGCAGAGAGGGGAGGAGACGCTAGTAGGACTGAACATACGGGAACAGCAGTGTTTACCTGCAAGGACAAACACCTGAAGCTGCAAGCTAACATAGATTTGTCCTTTTGTTGGATAGAAAGGCACATATTGATGTAAGTCCAAGTTTAAGTTATTATAACAAATGGTTGCAAGTGAGGGCTTAGATGTTTTGACTGGAAGTATACAACCAATACTTTGGTATGTAATGTGGCTATACTAATTTTTCTGTTGTCAGTACAGTGGATGCAGTTTTAAGCACGCAGCAATGGGCTTGCAGCCCGAGATGTGTACAATCAAGTTTGAAGCTTCCATAAGCCGAGTCAGACTGTATCGTGAAGCATTGCTTCCTTAGCATAAGAGTAATTTTGTGTCAAAGCTGCTGCCACAGCAGCTCATTGTCATACTGACATCTAATGGTCTAATAAATTGTAGTAATACTAATGTTAAAACTGATTTTTATTCTGGCTTCTACAGAAAATATTATAATAGTCATTATTGACTAGATATATAGAACTCCAGATCTACTAACATTTAGTTTCATTAATTGCTGTAGATTTGTATGTTTTTCACTATAAAATTTGCGTTGATTACATATTGGGAATTTATTACACTGAAGATTGACCATATCCAGTGCTTAATTTGTAAAGTGGGAGGTCCCGGAGCGTAGAGGATGGGTGGCTCCGGTGCAGGAAAAAAAAAAGAAGGGCGGGGGGGCTTGTGAACAACCCTGTGCACCACACCGAAAATAAACTGGGCATGTATTGTAGGCCAAACACTAGTCAAACCAAATCCGGATAGAGTACAAATTCCTCAGTGGTCCCTCGTTTATTGCAGGAGTTACGTTCTGCGCGTTCACACCGGGCACGACGTGAGTGACTGCAGCCACAGGTTGCCATGTAATCCCTATGTAAGGACGTGTTTTGGCACCAAACCGCGCAGCGCGACGCGAGTGAAGCGATTTTGAGCGTTTTGCGCGTTTGTGGCGCGATATTGCGTCACGTCACGTCGTGTTGCCCTCCTCCCCAAGTTGAAAAATCTGAACTTTTTCATCTTGTCGCGCCGTGATGACCAATCAGGGACTGAATATGTAGTGACGTGGAAATGTCTGGAATTTGACTGAGGATGTGAACATGTCCTGTCTCTGGTAGCAGCCTGTGAGCAGGACTTATGTATCTTTTGTCCTTTATTTCACAATTATGAGAGAGTTTTTGGAGCAAGCAGCATTCCCACAGTAGCGGGAGCGGAGTTTTTCTTTTTATTTTACGTGCGCGCGTGAGGGAATCATCCATGGAGATTATTTTACTTATTAACTACACAGATGTATAATAAAGCAAATGGTGACTGGTTTCTAAAGACAATTATGACAGAGTTTTGTTTTTTTTGTTTTTTTTGGGAAAGAGCGAGGAGCAGCCTCACAGCAAGCCGCGGAGTTTCGTTCTGTCTTTTTTTTTTTTTTTTTTTTTTTTTTTTTTTCTACGCGCGCGAGCGAATCGTCTATGTGGAGAATATTTTATTAATTAACTACACAGATGTATAATAAAACAAATGGTGACTGGTTTCTAAACACAATTATGACAGAGTTTTTGGGGGGGGGAGTGAGCTGAGGAGAGGCGGAAGGACCGCTGAAAGTGGCCGTCATCCAGACGCAGCTCCTGCAGCAAATAATGATACTCTCTGTATTGGGAGCTTTTCACAACAACTCGCTCTGTGTGATCAAGGTCTGTCATGATGACTTGACGCTGAGCGGAATGGAAGCTCCTCCTATTTAATGACGCACCGGGGCAAATTTTCGCAGCGAAAGTCCACCCAAGCAGAGCGACACACCGGGCAAAGGAGGCGCATCCGTTGCCACGCGACCCCCGCGAATTTGTAGCATCTGATCGCGCCCGGTGTGAACGCGGCATTAAATCTGCAAAGTAGCGTTATTTTTTACACTTATTATAGATGTTTTAAGGCTGTAAAACCCCTCACTACACACTTTTCTCAAACAGGCATTAACATTTTCTCACTTTTCGCTCTTGTGTAAACACTCTCTTTTTTCTTCTGGGTGAGAAGATTATAAACAGACACACGCAGAACACAGTGCGCGGCTCTCCCTTCACTCACTGCCTCCGGGGGTACGGATGCGGGACCCGCAAAGAATCCAAGTCCTCTCTCGGTGGCCACGGAGCTCTGCAGCTACGGTCAACATCCGGATCAAAACAGCGAGCGTAGCCTCTGGACCTGTTGCCAGATTTGGCGCAATTCCACACAGCAGACAGGAGGGCGGCGGTGTGATTGGCAGTGAGAGCAATCGCGGTGATTTTTTTTATACAACCCCTGGCAAAAATTATGGAATCACCGGCCTCGGAGGATGTTCATTCAGTTGTTTAATTTTGTAGAAAAAAAGCAGATCACAGACATTCCATAATTTTTTCCTCAGAATTGAGTGATTCCATATTTTTTTCCTCTGCTTGGTCTAAAAAAGTAACCGTTACTGACTGCCACAATCTTTTTTTCTTGATTTCTTATAGTGTTTCTTAAAGCCAGAAAGTTGCCATTTGAAATGACTTTAGTTTTGTGTCATGTCTGTGATCTGCTTTTTTTCTACAAAATTAAACAACTGAATGAACATCCTCCGAGGCCGGTGATTTCATAATTTTTGCCAGGGGTTGTATATTTTGTTAGTCAAGAGAGGTGGCGGATCACGGATCCAGTATAAATAGTTGGCGGAGCCAACGTCAGAGGTTCCGGAGCGCGCTCCGGCTTGCTCCCCCTCAAATTAAGCCCTGACCATATCCCACACTGCCCCCCAACACATCACAAAGTCACTTATCTTAAAGTTTCCCAAGACTTTTATCTGGTGATGTTCTAATCAGACACACAAAAATGAGTGCCTGAGGGAGTAAAGGAAACATCCCTAGTCATTCATGTTAAGGGTTTGCCTTTTGGGTAACGTAACAAGCAGATGGCAATTGACTACCTCAGTAGTGTGTGCAGATTGCTCATGCTTTGCTTATCAACATCAAGGTGTTGTAAGTATCAGTGTCACATTCTCCAGGGTCAAAGGACAAATTCCATGTTACCTTTGTTACAGTTGTCCAACATTCCATCCAATGAGTTTTTCCTACTGAGATTTCAAAGCTAGAGTAGTGAAATGAAACAGATAATCAACCTGCTTCGGCCATCATGGCATTGGAAAGATGAATAAAAATGGAGAGTGGCTACTAGAATTCTGCTCTCCATGTTACCTTCCAGGCCAAGCCTCATCAGAAAGTATGGTGACATCAAGATCTGGTCACTGGCACTGACTAAACCTCACAATTACCAGACATCAATTTTCAATAGTGTTCTCATCACCTGCAGCTGCCATAGTGCGGAGTGCGATATATACGATATGATGGATGTGGTTTGTTTTGGGGGGACTGAAAGAACTTACTTTCTGGACATTGCAGTGGAGAGAATTGCAATCAAGATCCCCTCAGGCAAATAAAAAATTGATTAGAAAGGTGCTTTGCCTTCAAATTAGTGTGCTCATGTTTGATGCTAACGATAGCAAGCTAACTTTTTCTCATCATCGCATCTCATCTCTTTTTGTTGCTTTGTACCTAATGTTAAGGTTAAAGTTTGTTTACAAGCTAGCACTAGCATTAGATCCTTGATGTCACTGTGAAATCGGTGGGTCTTCACCATAGTAGAGACACGACACAACATTTGAGAAAGCCAATTAACATGCCATTCCTGTACCTAGAAATCTGAGGAGTTGGTTGAGTTCCTGCGGTGGAAAATGTGGGTGTGTCGTGTGTTTCTGAAGGTACCAGTGTCTTGCAGCTGGGGCTTTTGGGTGGTGGAGAACTTTCTACTGGTCTCCCCTGGATATCCTTTGCCTCCTACAGATAGACATGTCAGAATTGTACATGTGGGGTGGTTGGTTTGTAGGAGCTGGGACGGCTGGGCCTCCCTGATATGGCAAAGTTAATAGATTGCAAAATTTTATTTTTCTCCATTAAAATATTCCTGAAATTGTTTTTAATAAGTGAAATTTCTTTTGTTCACTGTTTTTGCATTTCTGAGAGCCTAATATTTGTACACAGTATGTGATTTGCAATTTGAGATGTAATATTACAATTAAAAAAAAAACACCCTCTGTACATTTGCAGTTATTAATGAGACAAATTTAACTCCACAGGAAGTTGGCGTGCAAGCTAATGTCCGAAAATATCTTGTAAATGACTCTAGAGGTGTTATCAGGTTACAAAAACAGCTTTTTCAGTTTTAGAAATGTTTATTTCTCGCTAGCTTTTACACAATATACCAAAAACATAGCTGTTAGCAATTAGCTACACCAGGAAGCGACATCACCATGCTAACTTCGGCAAAATGTCTTGTAAATATGTTCAGAGGTGTTATCAGGTTACATAAACACATGGATGCTTATTCGCCGTCTTTGGATGGATTTCCGTCTTTTTGCAAAATTTTGCCGTCAAAAAGAACTAGCAAAACATTAATTTTTATTTCCTCAAATCCATGAAATGGTATTTTAGCGGAAAAACTCCAAATCGCTGAGAAATTTATCATAAAATAGTGGTGTATTCAGGGTTCTAGCTAGCGCAAACTTGCCTTACGGCCCGTTGCGCTATAATTTTGGACCGGTACGATTTTCAATACAGCGTCTGTAATCAACTGGTTCTGCAGCGTGACTCCAGTTTGAAGCGTGAATCGAAGCAATGCTTCGATTCAGTGGCTCGTGGCTCTTTGATTCGCTGCTCTTCAGAAGCGGTAAGTACGCTTCTTAACCCCTCTGAAAGCCATTAAACTATCATGAGTCACTTTTGTGTGGATTAAAGTCACTAACTGGGACTCTTGTATTGTTGCAGTCGAGAAACGATCTTCAAACGCTGCGCGGCTCTCTGATTCCGTCTCTCTGAGACAGAGTCCGCTCGGAATTAATAACTTCAAAACGAATCGCCACTTTAAATAAAATGACACCTCTTACAAACGTTGCAATACAGACAATAAACTAGAATCGACTAAAACGTTTTTTCCTCCCAAAATGAGATGTCTTGCATTCTTTATAAACCTGACCTGCAGTACAGCTGCAAGAGCTCAGCTCATAGGTATGGAAAGACATTCATGCCAATAATAATGTCTGAAAGGAAATGCTTTTGACAAAAACTAACAGATTTTATTTCTGTTTATGTCCACAGATCAAGGATCCACCATGTAGAGTTTATTATGTCCAGAGTTTAAGGATCCAGTAACCAATTTCATATTTATTTACTTTAAGACTCAATAAAATGTTGTTCATTTTCAATTTAATCAGCTTATAAAGCGCCAAATTACAACAAAAGCCGTCTCAAGGTGCCTCACACAGAACAGTTCAACATAAAAAAATTAAAGTAAATAAAAAAATTTCAAATACCTAATTAAAAACAGAAGTAAAAGAATAAAACATAACAAAATAAAAACTACTCATAAGAAAGAGAATAAAAATAGATTTTAAGTCTTGACTTAAAAATGTCCACGGACTCTGACTGCCTCACTGAGGGCCATGTACTGGCTAACCCAGAATGAGATTGCCCACTCAACAAACTTCCCCAGCCTTCTGGACATGATGAAGGGACATGGGCTGTCGTACCTGGCTTTTCCCCTTTGGGTACCCCTAGAATGGCCAATATTTCTTTGAATTTTCAAAAGCTTCCCCACATCTGCACCATTCCAAATTGCTAAAATTCAGTAAAAAAATTATGCAAATTATTGTTTGGGTTAATAGGGTTGTAATGAGGAATAGTTTGCACCATCTGTCATGCTTAGTTATCATGTTACAGGGTAACATATGTCACATGTCATAGAATCCAATAGATGTTGACTTGTTTGACCTTTACCTTGGAGACCAAACATTCATCATAGTCAAAACTATTCTATTTATTAATCCTTTTATTTCAACCAATAATTTGCATCATTCTGTACTAAAATTGGAGCAACTTTAACTTTTGACCCCTGTACAAACTGAAACTGACCTTTGTCACAATTTTTGCTGTTTTTACCCCATAACTCCAAACCATTCCATCACAGATAGTCCAAACTATACCTTTTTGGAATTGTTATGACCAGACAAGTAATGCAATATAGTTTTCAACATGATTGGAGCATTTTTTTTTTTTTTTTTTTGTAATTTATGTTTTATTGATTTTTTTTTTTTCATGAACAATTGAACAAAAACGTGAACAACATTCAAAAACAGATAACATTCAAAAACAGATAACAGTGGGGGAGAATGAAATACAGGCATTAAATGAAATCGGGTCTCACTTGACGTATAAAGTCCAGCCATTTTGTCCAGCACTCTTCAAAAATGTCCATCTGTGATCTAAGCCTAAAAGTTATTCTTTCCATTACAAAAATATTATATACCAGATCGATCCATTCGTTAACTGTAGGAGAGTCCTTTACAAGCCACTTACGAGTTACTGTCTTTTTAGAAGCCACCAACAACACGCTAAACGAATATTTATCAGGTTTTTGCAAATTAAGACACTTTATACTTCCCAGGTACATCAGTGCAAAATTAAACTGTAAGGTTGACCTCTGTAATTCTTCACTGACCCCTACCTGGCTACAGCTACCACCCTGAGATTGCTATCATACATTTTTGTGTACGCCATGATACACTGAGGCTGGATTCTAAGTGTTGTTTAGTCACCTTAAGTGGTACCGAAAACCTGCTTGGCCCATGGACTACCCCCCCTTCTGCTTCACCGCGAATAGTTGCTGTCTTTTAATTTACCAAGACTTTGGATTGCTGTCTTTTTTCTTTTTTTTTCCATCCTAAGCATCCATGTAAACAGCATTTTCAGTTTTCTGTGTTTATTTCTCACTGGCTTTTACGTAATTTATGAGAAATATATATATATATATATAAACACACAAAATGAAGTGGTTTTGAAGAGACCATTGACTGATGTCATGGTGTAGCTGTACTCTGATTGATTATCAGCCACATCACTCAAAAACAAAACGGATGAGATTGAAACAGAATGTTAACTTATTAAGCTCTTAAAATACATCAAGGTTAGCTATCTTTGAACCTGTCCAAGGTCTGTGTCCAAAGAATGTTCCCTGTGAATTTCAAGAGTCTGGCAGTAATAGGACTGGACTTATGCTGAGCACAGATGGACGAAAAGCCTTCGCAATACCCGATGGCCATATTTGATGGCCTCGGGTAAAAATGATGCATAAATTACGATGGTCTGCAAAATGTTATTGGTCATTAAAAATCAAGACTAGAAACACAGCAAATGTTTTCCATCACCGGAAAAGGTGCAATCCTTAATTTTTATTAACATTATTTTAATAAGTTACAGGGCAAGCTAAATTACAGCAGATACAGTATTTGCACAATTCAGTTTTTATGTTCCATTCTGTTTTTATTAATAAACTTTCAAAATCTTAACGAAGCCTTTATTTTGTTCAGGTTTCAGTCATACGTACACATCAAACTGGCACTGTTATTAAATAATACACAGTGATTAGTGTTTGTACTGATCAGTGTGGAAATATAACATGAGTTTTTGCTGCATCGCCTCATCCTGTTGTCTGGAATAGAGGCGCACATATAATGATGAAGCTATGTATTTAGTAAAGATTGTGCTGCTGGGAGCTTTACTATAATTTGGATTATGTTGGTGAAAGGACCCCCCCAAGCCCCTGTCATGTCTCTTGGTTTTAGTGCAGTAACTGATTATGCATTTCCTTCCATCCAGATTCCACCTGCACAACCATTTCCTCTGGTCCCTCTCCTGCACCACCTTGCTCTTCGGCAGTCTCAGTCACTACTCTCTCCCCTATCACCTCCCCCTACACAAGTCTTCTCCAACAAACAGAAGACCAAATTCCTTCGTCACTGGGGCCTTTCCTAAACTTGGGGCCTCCTCTTCTGGACCAAGATGACTACCTTCTAAATTTGGGTGATGATCAGGGAATCAGCAACTGGTTTGATGCCTGTGACTTTGACAAAATGCCATCTCTTGGCTTGGATGACCTCTTGTGCAGTTAGCAATGTCTAAGAATTTCAGATCAATTACATGAAGCAGATGGAGGAACAGTGAGGGTTTAGATGACTGTTAGCATTTAGGTTGTGGAAATTACTCAAAAGAACATAAAAGAAAACTTGAGGGCTTTGTTTCAGTCCTAAAATGACTATATGCCAGCTTCTTTTAATGAGATTTGCGTGGCCTTGCATGGTTTCACACAAATAAGGCTGGTCAATATCAAATTGTTGTCATCTCAGGATCTGTGGGGCATCTAGTGTAGCTATGGACTGTGGGATGTGGGACCGTCTTAGAAGTATTTGGTCACATTTTAACAAAGGAAGGTTGTCAATCTAGTAAGGCTTCCTGTCGCGTCATAGAGGTGCCGTCAGTGAAGGTTAGAAGGAAGATGCCGACCACATGGCATTAAAACATGTCACACGTGCCTGAGCTGAGTTGAGCTAAAACATAAAATCAGAATGCAAATGCACCCAAGATGCAGACGATATAACCACCTAACCTGTCCTTAACATGCTCAAGAGAGAATGGTGCACAGCGGTTTGTTAGCTCAGTACAGCTGCTTGTTTGTTGAACACTTGTGAAACTGTGTAAATGAAATATTGCTATTAACGCCTCACACTGATAGATTAATATTGCTAATCTTTTGTTAAGACTGTGAGTCTGAAAGGGCAAAGAAGAAAAAAAAAAACATACCATTGGCGCATTTTCATATCAGGTGTCCAGTTCACCAACACATCTACAGTATTGACATTGGTATGTGTTAATGCAAAGTGTTTATTTTTGCAATGGATTATGTTCTGACATGCCAGTGGGTGGAGGCTCATCTTTCCCACTGTTAGAAGGCATTTTTTTTTAAATGTAAAAATTTAAAAATGAGAAACTTCAATTTTAGTATATATAACTTTCATGATGGTAGTTGTCATCTCAATAGTTTAGGCAGCCTCAGGGGTTTGCAGACATTGGGGTCACCTCTTATATCTTTGGGCTTTTAATTATTATATTAGTATAATATTATATGCTTCAGCATTGTTTAGATGTGAGTTGCATGGAAGTAGGCTGATTTGAATTTGCCTACAACTTCATTATCTAAACTTGAAATTGGCCATAAAAGAGTAAGGAAAGTGTAATAGGTAGCCTAAATAGCCAGACAGACAATGCACTTTTTTTTTTTATTATTATAAGTGTACAAAATGTTTGGGCCATGTAACAAATTATGAGATCAATGTCTTATCTTGTAGGCATCTGTCATGGTCAAGTTGTCTGGGCAAAGTTGTGTTTTTGGACGGTAAATATTTTAGTGCAATGATAAAAACAAACACTTGACAACACAAAATCTAATATTCAACCTTTCATGTAGAACTTTGTATTTCTAACTAAGCTTATACAGACAAGCCATCGCATTCGGGTAAAGGATCAATCAATTATTGGATATCCCCCTCTAGTATACAAAGATGTGTTTAAATGGGGTGTTCTATAAAGTTGAACGCCCCATTTAAACACATCTGAGCTCTGACCATTGTTGTTAGTTCTACCTTGTGAGTACAAGACCTAGAAACACCATGTAGTGTTTTTGTTTTCAATTTTTTTGTCATTACCCTAATGGAACCCTGGAAATGTTGTGGCTTGATAGTATGCTTTTTACTGAGTTATTTGTTCTCTTTTTGATAAGTAAAGCCAAAAGAAAATGCAATGAGCTCAGGCTGACTGTTGTAATTTGCCTTGCTAACAGTGTCCTAAGCTTTGGAGATCTCATCAACATTTTTCTGAACAATTTGAAAAATTAGCATTGGAAATATCAAGCCACAGAAGCATAACTCTTCCAGTGATTTCATACATATCCACTGTTCCGTAGTGTTACATTGCATTATGGGTAACTGCCAAATTGTAGTTTCTTTTAATCTATCCTGCCTACATCAGCAGAAGCTGCCTTAACCAAACTGCCCCCAGCACCTGCCCAGGTAGACTGTGTGCTGTGAAATGATACTGTGGTTGGGAATGTTGATGTGGTACATGGCACTCTACATTGCAGGCTTTAGAGTTTTTTTGTTTTTTTGGGGGGGGGGGGGGGTCATTTTGGTACGCGGGTTGTGCAATTGAATTACTTGTCACTGCACATTGCCTACACGGTGCATTCAGAAAGGTATCCCACAAGGAATTATAGGGGAGTATTAGTATTTTAACATTTAGTAGTTGTATTTTAATATTCTAGAAATAAGTCTGTTTTCATGATTGTCTAAGCCATATTGCCAGTCAATGGTTCAGTGAGACATTAAAGGCACATTTTGTTTAAATATGGAACAAAACAAAAATAGGCTATGGTTGTGCCAACTGGCCGGTCACCACAGCCACTTCCTTAAAAATATCACAAAGTGGGAAATAGAACTTTTTTTAATTATAAATTGAAGGAACCTAAATCAATTTCAGTTATATTGTGTCAATAAAAGCCAGTAAAAACACTGATATACGAGGTCTGTTAGAAAAGTATCCGACCTTTTTAATTTTTTTCAAAAACCATATGGATTTGAATCATGTGTGATTGCTTCAGTCAAGCTTAAACCTTCGTGCGCATGCGTGAGTTTTTTCGCGCCTGTCGGTTGCGTCATTCGCCTTTGAGCAGGCTTTGAGTGAGGTGTGGTCCACCCCTCTCGTCTACTTTTATTGCGAATAAATGTCTGAACGATTTGGAGCTTTGCTGCATCAATTTTTTTCCAGAAACTGTGAGAGACCTCCAGGTGGACACCGTTCGGAAAATTAATATGGCTTTCAGGGACGATTTTATGGGGATTACGCAGATTAAGGAGTGATCCAGACGGTTTAAAGACCGCCCACAACTGCTGAGAGTGTGGCGCGCTCCCAGGCCCCATCGACAGGCTGACACCCCGCTGGAACAACCAGATCATTTCCAACGTGAAGGCTTTGTTGATCCGGGACTTCGTCTGACTTTCACAAAAAGGCTGAAGATGTGGACATCAGCACTTTTTTGGTACATTCCACTGTTACAGGAGTTTTTTTTCATGGAAAGAAAAGCGGAGGGACGCGCCACGGAGCCGTTCATTACGCGGGACAAAACCACCTCGGTGTTGGTCTCACAGGACGGCTTAAAGGTGGATTTCAGATGGATTCCGGTTGCTTTTCAGTCGTGTGATTATCCGATTGTGATTGTGCATGAGCTGGACATGCCCCAACATGTCCTGGAAGGCTTCATCACGGCGTTGCTTTGCGCCATGCAGCTCCACCACGATGCGCAGAATTCCTCCGCACGTCTGTCTCAATGTGACGAAAAAATGCTGATGTCCATTCTTTTCACAATTCCTGTGCTAGTCAGACGACATACCGGATCAAGACAGCGTCCAGTTTAGAAATGAACGGCACATTCCACTGTTACAGGAGTTTTTGTCATGGAAAGAGGAGCGGAGGGACGCGCCACAGAACCGTTCATTACGCGGGACAAAACCACCTCGGTGTTGGTCTCACAGGACGGCTTAAAGGTGGATTTCAGATGGATTCCGGTTGCTTTTCAGTCGTGTGATTATCCGATTGTGATTGTGCATGAGCTGGACCTGCCCCAACATGTCCTGGAAGGCTTCATCACATCGTTGCTTTGCGTCATGCAGCTCCACCGCGACGCACGGAATTCCTCCGCACGTCTGTCTCAATGTGCCGAAAAAATGTTGATGTCCACTCTTTTCACAATTCCTGTGCTAGTCAGACAACATACCGAATCAAGACAGCGTCCAGTTTAGAAATGAACGGCACATTCCACTGTTACAGGAGTTTTTGTCATGGAAAGAGGAGCGGAGGGACGCGCCACGGAACCGTTCATTACGTGGGACAAAACCACCTCAGTGTTGGTCTCACAGGACAGCTTAAAGGTGGATTTCAGACGGCTGTCGGTTGCTTTTCAGTCGTGTGATTATCCGATTGTGATTGTGCATGAGCTGGACCTGCCCCAACATGTCCTGGAAGGCTTCATCACGGCGTTGCTTTGCACCATCGCGGTGGAGCCGCTCCTCTTTCCATGACAAAAACTCCTGTAACAGTGGAATGTGCCGTTCATTTCTAAACTGGACGCTGTCTTGATCCGGTATGTCGTCTGACTAGCACAGGAATTGTGAAAAGAGTGGACATCAGCATTTTTTTGGCACATTGAGACAGACATGCGGAGGAATTCCGCACGTCGCGGTGGAGCTACATGGCGCAAAGCAGCGCCGTGATGAAGCCTTCCAGGACATGTTGGGGCAGGTCCAGCTCATGCACAATCATAATCGGATAATCACACGACTGAAAAGCAACCGGAATCCATCTGAAATCCACCTTTAAGCCGTCCTGTGAGACCAACACCGAGGTGGTTTTGTCCCGCGTAATAAACGGCTCCGTGGCGCGTCCCTCCGCTTTTCTTTCCATGAAAAAAAGTCCTGTAACGGTGGAATGTACCGAAAAAGTGCTGCTGTCCACATCTTCAGCCTTTTTGTGAAAGTCAGACGAGGTCCTGGATCAACAAAGCCTTCACGTTGGAAATGATCTGGTTGTTCCAGCGGGGTGTCAGCCTGTCGATGGGGGCTGGGAGCACGCCGCGCTCTCAGCAGTTGTGGGCGGTCTTTAAACCATCTGGATCACTCCTTAATCTGTGTTATCCCCATAAAATCGTCCCTGAAAGCCATATTAATTTTCCGAACGGTGTCCACCTGGAGGTCTCTCAGTTTCTGAAAAAATTCTGATGGAAAAAAGCCCAAATCATTCCGCCATTTCCTGACAATGAAAATCCGCCGAGGGGGTGGACCACTCCTCACTCAAAGCCTGCTCACAGGCGAATGACACAACCGACAGGCATGGAAAAACTCACGCATGCGCACGAGGGTTCAAGCTTGTCTGACGCAATCACACGTGATTCAAATCCATATGGATTTGAAAAAAATAAAAAGGTCGGATACTTTTCTAACAGACCTTGTACTATAGGCATTTGAATCCTCAAACTTCACATACGATATTCTTCAGTTGTAGTCATGCCAATTTGACGTAGCTGATTATGAAAAATGAAACCTCTTGCCGAATACTCTGGCTTTTAAGGTTTTTTTTTTGTTTTGTTTTGTTTTTGGTGGGGGTGGAATCCTGTAGCTGCAGGTAATATTGCTGCTTGTTACTGTTGTCCCGGTAATGTTTGTTGTGTAATTGAGTGATTAATGTGTGAGACATTTCGTAGGATTGAGCTTGCTGCAGAGTAAGCCTGCCATGTATAAAATTGATGTACAGTTTTCTAAAAAAAATTCAGCGTACCAAGGTACTGTAGGCTACCTCTCACTTAATATTTGGCAATAGTAATATAGAATATACAGGTAAATGCCATAGAGTATGGGTCTTTGAATTCCCTTTTGTTATAGATTTTTTTTTCTTCTTTATTTTGACATGTTGGAGAAAGTCACTTTTGACGTGTGTAAGATTCCACTTGTACCCAAATATAGATATAAAAAAAGTTTCGTTGGTCTTAAGCCAACCTGAGGCTGTCCAACCCTGAATTAGAATTTTACAATGTATGTTTGATGGTTTAAAAAAAAAAAAGTGGATTTTTTTTTCTTTTTTGCAATTTCTTTAAATATTTTTATTTTACAGATTCTTAAATTTTAGAGCACATCATATGTACAAGCATTCATATGTGCCCTGACCTCCAGAACACATTTTCCCTATAGATATATTTATATCTGTATTTAAGAACAAGTTGAGCTGTCATTTTCCCCTTGGCAAGCTCCAGTCATGCTGTTTTGTAAGGATATTTCACCAAGCTAATTTATTGATGAATATTTCAAACAACCAGACCATGATCACAATATTTTCTCATTTGATGGAAACATCAAAACTTTTGGAATGATTGTACCATTTCCTTGGGTTTCTAATGGAATGTCAATGGTTTATTGGTGGTTTTAAATGCAACCAGTGAGTTTGAAAATGTGCTTTTGTTGATTCTTCAAACACTTTTAATGTAAAATGTGATTAGACCCAATAGAAATGTATGATTAGGCTAACTGTGGTGTTAACCATAATTGAGATTTAACCAGCACTGTTTGCTAATTTACTTTGGTTATTGTTGTGCTATCACCAAATACATTGTACTGATCCATAAATATTATGTGATGATTTTTGTGAAAGGTAACCTATTTGCTATGAAAGGATTTTGACATTGCTGCCTGTTCCCATTAATAACCAATTTGAGCTCCAATACTGTCGCCTTTTACAGTTTGGGTACATGGGTGAAGGTATTGTGTGCCATTGAATGTTTAAAGCATAGACATTTTGATATGTTATTGACTTGTAAGCTGTAGAATTTATTTTGAAGGGGTTTTGAAGGTTTTTTCCCTTGGGGGGGCGGAGTTAATGGATTTTTTTTTTTTTTTTTGTACTGTGTGGTGTTTGTAAATGAAATTTTGAATAAAGGACATAAATGTGCATTTTCTTTATTTTTCCTCAAGGTTGGAGAGTTGTGCTCATTCTAATCTAGTGGGTGTAGCAGGTAGAGATTGAAAATGTAATTTTAGGAGTCCTTGCTGACTGGAATTTGGAACTGCTGTAAAACCATTGGCTGACTTGAACAGTTAAACTGGTTTAAAATGAACCAAAATGTGGGCAAAGTGGTAAGAACCTTGACCACCATAACAGAATGAGAATAAGACTTCTGGAGGCCCCAAGGCCCATTGATGATTGTGCTTATTGCCTGATTATGTAACATGAAGATAAGACTATTGACAACCCCTGGATGGGAAGCTGGTCAGACATGGGCTACTTCACCAGCCAAGGCTCATACCGGTTTGTAATTGGGTGGATTAAAACAATGCAAAGTTTCTTGTCCAAGGACCGGTAGCTTCAGCAGCACCTGAAGCCAAGTCAACATACTGGAAATCCTGCTATCACACTGAGCTACCTACTCTACAATACATGGAGAGTAAATAGTACTTAATGTGATCAGAAAAGCTTATGTTAATCAGACATACTTAGATGAAACCTTTGGCGGCTGTGACCAAATGGACCAATCTCCAGATTTAGCTGCACATGCCTTCAGGTTTGCTGGTGTTTGAATGAATGAATGAAAACTGTTTTACGCTGACCTGCTGAAGGTATGCTCGTATGAGTCTTCTCTGACGAATCTGCACTGTCTTTGCTATCCCTTAAGCTCGAGGATGATTGTCCCTCAAAGACAGAGGTTATGTTTGTGTGTTTGGATATGAGTGACGAGTCAGGTGAACATACGAGTATGTATCTTACTGCAGTGAAGAGAAGGGCTTGTGAAAAACAAATGGGCTGCTTTTATGTGGCAATTACCCACCCATTCATACACGTCAGGGTGTAGGGTATGAAGCCTTTTGCTTGAGGGCTTTTGTGAATTTTTTTTTTTTTTCTTAATTTCCTGTCTTAAGGAAAGTTGAACCAAGGAGCCTCTGATCACAAGCCCACCTCCAATCTCGAGGTCATCACCTCCTGAGTTGATGCATGCTTTACTTTTTGTTTTTTTACTCCTGAACTGTTTGAAGTGATTAACACCTTGATGAATCAGGGATTGTACTCAATTGAGAAGGTAGTAATTTCCATTCATGTCAGTCTTACTGCTGGAGCGTTGCTTTAACGACGGTCTACTAATGGCTCGATCCTCTTCATCGATTTCTCAGTTTACTTCAGCTGACTTTAAAATACCTATTTCTGAAGTTGAGTGTGTGTGTGTATGTATGTATGTACACACAAACACACGCATGTGTGTGTATATACATATATATATATATATATATATATACACTCATCTTCAATCGCTTAGTCCAATCAAGAGTCACGGGGAGCTGGAGCCTATCCCAGCAGTCAGAGAGCGCAAGGCGGGGTACACCCAGTCTGTCGCAGGGTCACAAACAGACAAACAAACACATTCACACCCACTCGCACACCTATGGACAATTTAAAGTTTCCAATCCACCTAACCCGCATGTCTTTGGATGTGGGAGGAAACCCATGCAAACACGGGGAGAACATGCAAACTCCACACAGAAAGGCCACAGGTGGGAATTGAACCCATTACCTTCTCGCTGTGAGGCAACAGTGCTAACCACTAAGCCACCGTGCTACCCCATACAGTGAAGAAAATAAGTATTTGAACACCCTGCAATTTTGCAAGTTCTCCCACTTAGAAATCATGGAGGGGTCTGAAATTTTCATCTTAGGTGCATGTCCACTGTGAGAGACATAACTAAAAAAAAAAAAATCCGGAAATCACAATGTATGATTTTTTTTAAATAATTTATTTGTATGTTACTGCTGCAAATAAGTCTTTGAACACCTGTGAAAATCAATGTTAATATTTGGTACAGTAGCCTTTGTTTGCAATTACAGAGGTCAAACGTTTCCTGTAGTTTTTCACCAGGTTTTCACACACTGCAGCAGGGATTTTGGTCCACTCCTCCATACAGATCCTCTCTAGATCTTTCAGGTTTGGAGTTTCACCTCCAAAGAGTTTCTGTTGAGTTCAGGTCTGGAGACTGGCCAGGCCACTCCAGGACCTTGAAATGCTTCTTGCAGAGCCCCTCCTTAGTTGCCCTGGCTGTGTGTTTGGGGTCATTGTCATGCTGGAAGACCCAGCCATGACCCATCTTCAATGCTCTTACTGAGGGAAGGAGGATGTTTGCCAAAATCTCGCAACACATGACCCCATCCATCCTCCCTTCAATACGGTGCAGTCGTCCTGTCCCCTTTGCAGAAGAGCACCCCCAGAGTATGATGTTTCCACCCCCATGCTTCACGGTTGGGATGGTTTTCTTGGGGTTGTTCTCATCCTCTAAACATGGTAAGTGGAGTTGATTCCAAAAAGCTCTATTCTGGTCTCATCTGACCACATGACCTTCTCCCATGCCTCCTCTGGATCACCCAGATGATCACTGGTGAACTTCAAACAGGCCTGGACATGTGCTGGCTTGAGCAGGGGGACCTTGCTGCCCTGCAGGATTTTAAACCATGACAGTATCATGTGTTACTAATGTAATCTTTGTGACTGTGGTCCCAGCTCTCTTCAGGTCATTGACCAGGTCCTCCTGTGTAGTTCTGAGCTTTCTCAGAATCATCCTTACCCCACAAAGTGAGATCTTGCAAGGAATCCCAGGCCGAGGGAGATTGACAGTCATCTTGTGTTTCTTCCACTTTCTAATAAATAATCATAACAGTTGTTGTCTTCTACCAAGCTGCTTGCCTGTTGTCCTGTAGTCCATCACAGCCTTGTGCAAGTCTACAGTTTTGTCCCTGGTGGCCTTAGACAGCTCTTTGGTCTTGGCTATGGTGGACAGGTTGGAGTGTGATTGATTGAGTGTGTGAACAGGTGTCTTTTATACAGGTAACAAGTTCAAACAGGTGCAATTTTACAGGTAAAGAGTGCAGAATAAGAGGGCTTCTTAAAGAAAAATTAACAGGTCTGTGTGAGCCAGAATTCTTGCTGGTTGGTAGGTGTTCAAATACTTATTTGCAGCAGTAACATACAAATACATTATTAAAAATCATACATTGTGATTTCTGGATTTTTTTTTTTTTTTTTTTAGATTATGTCTCTCACAGTGGACATGCACCTAAGATGTAAATTTCAGACCCCTCCATGATTTCTAAGTGGGAGAACTTGCAAAACCGCAGGGTGTTCAAATACTTATTTTCCTCACTGTATATATACTGTATGTATACATATATATATATATATATATATATATATATATATATATATATATATGTATACACAAAATAAACAAATATAAAAAAATTAACATTTCTAAAATTATCTTCCTTAAACTAAAACTGAAAGCAAATCTCTACAACTTGACATAAATTAATTAAAACTATAAAAAGTCAAGATGATGGGTTGCATACGTAATGGAACGCTTTGGCATAATGCCTCTAAAACAGTTTTATTACCAGTTTTCTTCAGACAACTCAGGGGATGCATCCATATCCATCCATCCATCCATCTATCCATTTTCTTCCGCTTTATCCGGAGTCGGGTCGCAGGGGCAGCAGCTCAAACAAAGCCGCCCAGACCTCCCGATCCACACACACCTCCCCCAGCTCCTCTGGGGGAACCCCAAGGTGTTCCCAAGCCAGCCGAGAGATGTAGTCCCTCCAGCATGTCCTGGGTCTTCCCCGGGGCCTCCTCCCAGTGGGACGTGCCCGGAGCACCTCTCCAGCGAGGCGTCCAGGGGGCATCCGGAAAAGATGCCCGAGCCACCTAAACTGACTCCTTTCGACGTGGAGGAGCAGCGGCTCGACTCCGAGCTCCTCCCGAGTGACCGAGCTCCTCACCCTATCTCTAAGGGAGCGCCCAGCCACCCTGCGGAGGAAACTCATCTCGGCCGCTTGTACCCGTGATCTCATTCTCTCAGCTCTCTCTTCACCACGACGGTCCGATACAGCGACTGCATCACTGCAGATGCTGCACCAATCCATCTATCAATCTCACGCTCCATTCGTCCCTCACTCGTGAACAAGACTCTGAGATACTTAAACTCCTCCACTTGAGGCAAGGACACTCCACCGACCTGAAGAGGGCAA
Organism: Thalassophryne amazonica; assembly: GCF_902500255.1. NCBI lineage: Eukaryota > Metazoa > Chordata > Actinopteri > Batrachoidiformes > Batrachoididae > Thalassophryne > Thalassophryne amazonica. The sequence continues at coordinate 100,103,634 of NC_047109.1, forward strand.
AGCACCTTTTTCCAGTCGAGAACCATGGCCTCGGATTTGGAGGTGCTGATTTTCATCCCGGACGCATCACACTCGGCTGCAAACTGCCCCAGTGCACGCTGAAGGTCCTGATTTGACGAAGCCAACAGAACCACATCGTCCGCAAACAGCAGAGACGAGATTCTGTGGTTCCCAAACCAGACCCCCTCTACACCCTGGCTGCGCCTAGAAATTCTGTCCATAAAAATAATGAACAGAACTGGTGACAAAGGGCAGCCCTGGCGGAGGTCAACGTGCACTGGAAAGAGGTTTGACTTACTACCGGCAATGCGAACCAAGCTCCTGCTGCGGTCGTACAGGGACCGGATAGCCCTTAACAAAGGACCCCGGATCCCGTACTCCCGGAGCACTCCCCACAGGGTGCCCCGAGGGACACGGTCGAACGCCTTCTCCAGATCCACAAAACACATGTGGACTGGTTGGGCAAACTCCCATGAACCCTCGAGCACCCGATGGAGCGTGTAGAGCTGGTCCAGTGTGCCGCGACCAGGACAAAAACCACACTGCTCCTCCTGAATCCGAGGTTTGACCATCGGTCGAATTCTCCTCTCCAGTACTCTGGAATAGACCTTACCGGGGAGGCTGAGGAGTGTGATCCCCCTATAGTTGGAACACACCCTCCGGTCCCCCTTCTTAAACAGAGGGACCACCACCCCGGTCTGCCAATCCAGAGGCACTGTCCCCGATCGCCACGCGATGTTGCAGAGGCGTGTCAGCCAAGACAGCCCCACAACATCCAGAGACTTAAGGTACTCAGGACGGATTTCATCCACCCCAGGAGCCTTGCCACCGAGGAGCTTTCTAACCACCTTGGTGACTTCGGCCTGGGTAATGGATGAGTCTGCCTCTGAGTCCCCAGTCTCTGCTTCCTCTTCGGAAGACGTGGCAATGGGATTGAGGAGATCCTCGAAGTACTCCTTCCACCGCCCGACAACATCCCCAGTCAGGGTCAACAGCTCCCCACCTGCACCGTAAGCAGTGCTGGTGGAGAGCTGCTTCCGCCTCCTGAGGCGTCGGACGGTTTGCCAGAATCTCTTCGAGGCCGACCGATAGTCCTCCTCCATAGCCTCCCGAACTCCTCCCAGACCTGAGTTTTTGCCTCTGCGACCGCACGGGCTGCGGCACGCTTGGCCTGCCGGTACCTGTCAGCTGCCTCTGGGGTCCCACCTACCAACAAAGATAAGTAGGACTCCTTCTTCAGTAAGCTGAAGAAGGAATGCATCCATAAACATTTCCAAATCACTGTGCCTACTGTGAACACTTTCCAGTTCTTGGGATCCACCATCTCTCAAGATCAGAAGTGGACCTCCCACATGGACTCCATCAGAAAAAAGGCATGGCAGAGGATATACTTCCTCAGACAGCTCAGGAAGTTCAACCTGCCCCAGGAACTGCTCATCATCTACACATCCATCATCCAGTCTGTACTGTGCATCCCCATCTTCATTTGGTTTCCTTCTGCCTCCAAACATGACAGACACAGACTTCAACAAACTGTCAGGTCTGCAGAAAATATCATTGGAGCCAGCCTGCCCTCCATCCAGGACTTATACTGGTCCAGGACCAGGAAGCGAGCTGGCAACTTGTCTGCAGACCCCTCACATCCTGGACACTCACTGTTTAAACTCCTCTCCTCTGGTCGACGTTACAGAGCTCTGTACATCAAAACAACCATACACAGGAACAGGACAGTTTCCACAGACCATCACACTGGTGAACAACTTAACCTACCAAAAAAACTCACTAATTCATCTACCTCATGTACAACTTAACTTCAATCTGTTGTCTGTTTCACACATCCTTTTCACTTATTGCACATTTTATTACTGTAAATTATTCAGTGTATATTCATACATGCTGTACAGAGAGAGTGGAGCTCAAAAACTGAAGTCAATTTCCATTCTGTGGATACTTGGTGAATAAAAGCTATTCTGATTCTGTGCAAGAAGAAGAGTGAGGAAAGCCACCAAGGCACCCAAACAACCCAGAAAAAGATATAGACTTCTGTGGCTGTGATTGGAGAAATTTTGCACAGTGCATGTTTTGCATTTGATATCCCCACTTATACAGCTTCATGATGAAGTGGTATAGAGGATGATTTTTTGTCACCAAAACATCAAATCTAGGCTTGCATCTCAGATGTACCTTCTGGCAAATTGTAGCTGAACGTTCAGGTCTTCTTTCTAAGAAAAAAAAATTAAATGATCACCTTCATAAGCTGTTCAGGCAGCGCTGCAGAGTGTGTTATTATTACACTGTTTAGCTATATAGGAGCATGTCTAATGTATTTGAAACCTGAAAATGCTATACAGACCATTTCATGAAGCTGTTCAAAGCTTTGAAGTGTGCTTTAAGATTCCAAAGAGTACTTTGTGCTGTTCTTTGCTTCAAATTATGTGATGTCGTGTAACAATTGCAAAAGTATACAGACGAAATAAGGCTAAAGTTAGCTGGAAGTTGGAAATTAAAGACTGTGGCGATCGTCGCTTAATTGTCAGAGCTTTGCCACCAGAGTGAGGGGTGATTGAAATGCCTACGCTGAGCGTCATTGATTTGTCCATTGGTCAATAAACATCTGAGGGCAGATGTAAATTTTGGCTGACCTGGTAGTCTTCTTGAGTGTGAGAGCAACTTGGTGTTTGAATCCTGCTGCCACAAAAGATATACTATCCGGTCACATAAGCACATTGTGTTTAAAGGCAATTTAAAAAAAACAAGTGCTCTCTGTAATTTTATGTAAATTGTAAAATACCTGCCAGTGAAATATTTAATGTCTGATTATTGATTATTTTCTTAATTATTTTTCACCCAGGCAAGGCTGGATACCTTTGCTATACTGTTTTGTTGTAATTCAGGTTTGTAAAATTGGATAATCAATGTTAACAGTTTCTTCGTAGATATGAATTTAGTATGACGCAAGCATCGGGTTTTTAGTGTTTGTTCAATTTGTCCCTCTTTGCTCACCGTAGGTACTTGCAAGTATGGCGGTGTGAAAGTTTGTAACGTGTATGTTTTGGTGGGGTAACCTTTCATTATTTCTGTTTTTCGGGAAACATTTTCCTGGGAAATCCTTTTTACGGGAAGTAATACCTACATTATCACTCAGGTAATAGCTGTACATTTAATTTTGAAGCATGTTCCAGGCTAACGTGGGTGTTTACCTGCTGAGGCCAACTAAGCTAATGGCTAGGCTAACTTGTTTTTGTCCCATACGCGTTTCTCTGTCGACTCAGTTGACGTTTATGTTATCGACCTGCCTGACATATACGATTAGGTTGTACGTCGTGAAGTCGAGCGGATTATTGATTTAACTTGATAGTTACGTTATGTAAATATTTCTGTAACACCAGAGAAAACGAGCGTCAAGGTACGGAAAATAATTTGAGATAAAGAGGCAAAGATTATCAGGTTTCTGTAAAAACACTAAATGTTCACCGATTACACCATCCACGTGTTAGAATTTTCTGCCTTTTTCATGTTTTGAACGGAGCTGCCCACACTACAAAGACTACAAGCCCCCACCGCAGGCCTGTGACAGTTCCACCTCTCTGAAATGAGCTGAATGGGTTCTTTGCTCGTTTTGAGGCTTCAACACCGCGCCTGCTCAGACGACCCCCCCCCCCCCCCCCCAGACAGTGTTAGAAGAACACTCGGCAGGATCAAGGCTCGCAGAGCTGGTCCTGACAACATACCTGGCCACGTTCTGAGGGACTGTGCGGGAGAACTAGCAGATGTCTTCACAGACACCTTTAACATCTTGCTGAGTCAGGTGATTGTTGGTAAGGGTTGGGTAGCGATTGTTGGTAAATGTCTAGGGGTTGGTAAGTTTAGACCTTACTTGTATGATGCAGCTTTGTTGTGATTTGGTGCTATATAAACTAAACTAATTGAATTTAATTGATTGTCCTCATATAGTGGGTGATTTTAACATCCACACAGATGCTGAGAATGACAGCCTCAACACTGCATTTAATCTATTATTAGACTCTATTGGCTTTGCTCAAAAAGTAAATGAGTCCACCCACCACTTTAATCATATCTTAGATCTTGTTCTGACTTATGGTATGGAAATAGAAGACTTAACAGTATTCCCTGAAAACTCCCTTCTGTCTGATCATTTCTTAATAACATTTACATTTACTCTGATGGACTACCCAGCAGTGGGGAATAAGTTTCATTACACTAGAAGTCTTTCAGAAAGCGCTGTAACTAGGTTTAAGGATATGATTCCTTCTTTATGTTCTCTAATGCCATATACCAACACAGTGCAGAGTAGCTACCTAAACTCTGTAAGTGAGATAGAGTATCTCGTCAATAGTTTTACATCCTCATTGAAGACAACTTTGGATGCTGTAGCGCCTCTAAAAAAGAGAGCTTTAAATCAGAAGTGCCTGACTCCGTGGTATAACTCACAAACTCGTAGCTTAAAGCAGGTAACCCGTAAGTTGGAGAGGAAATGGCGTCTCACTAATTTAGAAGATCTTCACTTAGCCTGGAAAAAGAGTCTGTTGCTCTATAAAAAAGCCCTCCGTAAAGCTAGGACATCTTTCTACTCATCACTAATTGAAGAAAATAAGAACAACCCCAGGTTTCTTTTCAGCACTGTAGCCAGGCTGACAGAGTCAGAGCTCTATTGAGCTGAGTATTCCATTAACTTTAACTAGTAATGACTTCGACTTTCTTTGCTAACAAAATTTTAACTATTAGAGAAAAAATTACTCATAACCATCCCAAAGACGTATCGTTATCTTTGACTGCTTTCAGTGATGCCGGTATTTGGTTAGACTCTTTCTCTCCGATTGTTCTGTCTGAGTTATTTTCATTAGTTACTTCATCCAAACCATCAACATGTTTATTAGACCCCATTCCTACCAGGCTGCTCAAGGAAGCCCTACCATTATTTAATGCTTCGATCTTAAATATGATCAATCTATCTTTGTTAGTTGGCTATGTACCACAGGCTTTTAAGGTGGCAGTAATTAAACCATTACTTAAAAAGCCATCACTTGACCCAGCTATCTTAGCTAATTATAGGCCAATCTCCAACCTTCCTTTTCTCTCAAAAATTCTTGAAAGGGTAGTTGTAAAACAGCTAACTGATCATCTGCAGAGGAATGGTCTATTTGAAGAGTTTCAGTCAGGTTTTAGAATTCATCATAGTACAGAAACAGCATTAGTGAAGGTTACAAATGATCTTCTTATGGCCTCGGACAGTGGACTCATCTCTGTGCTTGTTCTGTTAGACCTCAGTGCTGCTTTTGATACTGTTGACCATAAAATTTTATTACAGAGATTAGAGCATGCCATAGGTATTAAAGGCACTGCGCTGCGGTGGTTTGAATCATATTTGTCTAATAGATTACAATTTGTTCATGTAAATGGGGAATCTTCTTCACAGACTAAAGTTAATTATGGAGTTCCACAAGGTTCTGTGCTAGGACCAATTTTATTCACTTTATACATGCTTCCCTTAGGCAGTATTATTAGACGGTATTGCTTAAATTTTCATTGTTACGCAGATGATACCCAGCTTTATCTATCCATGAAGCCAGAGGACACACACCAATTAGCTAAACTGCAGGATTGTCTTACAGACATAAAGACATGGATGACCTCTAATTTCCTGCTTTTAAACTCAGATAAAACTGAAGTTATTGTACTTGGCCCCACAAATCTTAGAAACATGGTGTCTAACCAGATCCTTACTGTGGATGGCATTACCCTGACCTCTAGTAATACTGTGAGAAATCTTGGAGTCATTTTTGATCAGGATATGTCATTCAAAGCGCATATTAAACAAATATGTAGGACTGCTTTTTTGCATTTACGCAATATCTCTAAAATCAGAAAGGTCTTGTCTCAGAGTGATGCTGAAAAACTAATTCATGCATTTATTTCCTCTAGGCTGGACTATTGTAATTCATTATTATCAGGTTGTCCTAAAAGTTCCCTAAAAAGCCTTCAGTTAATTCAAAATGCTGCAGCTAGAGTACTGACGGGGACTAGGAGAGAGCATATCTCACCCATATTGGCCTCTCTTCATTGGCTTCCTGTTAATTCTAGAATAGAATTTAAAATTCTTCTTCTTACTTATAAGGTTTTGAATAATCAGGTCCCATCTTATCTTAGGGACCTCGTAGTACCATATCACCCCAATAGAGCGCTTCGCTCTCAGACTGCAGGCTTACTTGTAGTTCCTAGGGTTTGTAAGAGTAGAATGGGAGGCAGAGCCTTCAGCTTTCAGGCTCCTCTCCTGTGGAACCAGCTCCCAATTCAGATCAGGGAGACAGACACCCTCTCTACTTTTAAGATTAGGCTTAAAACTTTCCTTTTTGCTAAAGCTTATAGTTAGGGCTGGATCAGGTGACCCTGAACCATCCCTTAGTTATGCTGCTATAGACGTAGACTGCTGGGGGGTTCCCATGATGCACTGTTTCTTTCTCTTTTTGCTCTGTATGCACCACTCTGCATTTAATCATCAGTGATCGATCTCTGCTCCCCTCCACAGCATGTCTTTTTCCTGGTTCTCTCCCTCAGCCCCAACCAGTCCCAGCAGAAGACTGCCCCTCCCTGAGCCTGGTTCTGCTGGAGGTTTCTTCCTGTTAAAAGGAAGTTTTTCCTTCCCACTGTAGCCAAGTGCTTGCTCACAGGGGGTCGTTTTGACCGTTGGGGTTTTACATAATTATTGTATGGCCTTGCCTTACAATATAAAGCGCCTTGGGGCAACTGTTTGTTGTGATTTGGCGCTATATAAAAAAATTGATTGATTGATTGATATGCCTCAAGGCCACCATCATCATCCTGGTTCCAAAGAGGTCCTCACCCTCCAGCTTTAGTGACTACCATCCAGATGCACTCACCCCCATCCTCATGAATTGCTTCCAACTGCTAATCATGGAGTGCATCAAGTCTACCCCCCTCCCCCAGACCCCTTTCAGTTCGCATATCGGTCCAGTCGCTCAACTGAGGATGCCATTGCCACCGCTCTACAACCAGACCTTGCACATCTGTACAGTAACGTCTCATATCCAATCCAATCCAATCCACTTTATTTATATAGCACATTTAAACAACAGAACAGTTTCCAAAGCGCTGCACATAAAAATGATTATACAACTATACAAAACAATAAACCCACTCAGATACTAATAAATAAATAAACATAAAAACAATAAAACAATAAATAAATAAAACACTAGGTCAAAGACAACAGAGGACCATACAACTCATGCAGAGCTAAAAGCCAGAGAATAAAAGTGGGTCTTCAGACGAGACTTAAAACACTCCATTGTGGGGTATGTTCGAACGTGGAGGGGCAGAGCGTTCCAGAGTCTGGGCCCAGCCACAGAGAAGGCCCTGTGCCCCCTGTTCTTAAGTCTCGTCCTAGGCACCACAAGCTGGAACTGGCCCTCAGACCTCAGAGCACGCGCCTGGGAGTAAATTTGGAGGAGGTCTACAATATATTGTGGGGCCAGTCCATTTAAAGCTTTAAAAACAAATAATACAATTTTTAAATCAATTCTAAAATGAACAGGGAGCCAGTGCAAAGACGCAAGAATGGGTGTAATATGTTCATGTTTTTTGCTCCCAGTTAAGAGGCGTGCAGCAGCGTTCTGGACTAACTGCAATCTGTGAAGTGTATTTTGATTAATTCCAAAAAAAAGTGTATTGCAGTAGTCCAGGCGTGAAGAAATAAAAGCATGCATGATGCGCTCCAAGTCAGAAAAGGATAAAATTGATTTAATTTTGGTTAAAAGACGAAGCTGATAAAAGCTGGATTTAACAACCGCCTTGACCTGCCTGTCTAGTTTAAGATCAGAGTCCATAATGACGCAAAGGTTGGTGGCTGTGGGCTTCATGTGTTGACTGAGAGGGCCCAGGTCTAATCGAACTGTGGAACCAACACTGGGCCCAAACACAATCACCTCGGTTTTGTTCTCATTTAAGCTAAGAAAATTTTGAGCCAACCAAGCCTTGACGTCTTCCAGGCACACAAGCAAGGGTGTCAGGGGGCTGCTAGAATTCTTCTTAATAGGCAAATAAATTTGAGTATCATCTGCATAAAGATGATAAGATATGCCATGTTTTCTAAACACCTGACCTAACGGGAGAAGGTATAGGGTGAAGAGAATAGGCCCAAGAATAGAACCCTGGGGGACTCCACAGTTCAGAGGAACAGAAGACGAGGTGGACTCCCCCAGCCTGACAGTAAATGAACGGCCTGTAAGGTAAGAATGGAACCAGTCCAAGGCTGTCCCTCTGACACCCACACAGTTCTCAAGAAGAGATAAAAGAGTTGCATGGTCAACTGTGTCGAAGGCAGCAGTCAAGTCTAAAAGCACCAAAACGGCGGAATCACCAGAATCAGTGATTAAAAACAGGTCATTAAAAACCTTTAAAAGTGCAGACTCCGTGCCGTGAAATAATTTATAAGCTGACTGAAAACTGTCTAAAATGTTGTTCATTTCTAAAACTCTTGTTGTACAAGAACAGCTTTTTCCAAAATCTTTGAAATAAAAGGAAGCTTAGATATGGGCCTATAATTAGAGATAACAGAGTTATCAAGACTCGCTTTCTTTAAAAGAGGCTCAACTACAGCCTGCTTACAAAACACAGGAACTTTTCCTGACATAAGGCTGCTGTTGACCAAAACAACAACATCAGGGCCGATAGTTCTCCAGACCTCTTTAAAGAGTCGTAGGGGGATACAGTCTGAGGGACAAAATGAAGGTTTGAGATTTTTCACAATATTTGATAAATCTGAAAATAACACAGGTTCAAACCGGTCTAACACAGCAGAACAGGTGTGAGCCATGATTGAACTGGCCGAAGTGACAGTCATCCCAGCCCTAATACTGGCGACCTTATCACAAAAGAAATTTAAAAAGCGATTACAAACAACTTGAGTTGCTTCCAAAGTGGTGGATTGGCCAGAGTTTAACAAAGATCCAATAGTTTTAAAAAGCGCATGAGGTTTGTCCCAGTTATCAGAAATTATATTGGAAAAGTAATTTGCCTTTTCAGACCTGACCATATTTTGGAATTTTCTCCAACTTTTTTAAGAATTTGATAGGAGACGGTCAGTCCATCTTTCTTCCATATGTCAGAATGCTGTTCATTGACTTCAGCTCTGCATTCAACACAATCATCCCCCAACAGCTGATCGTCAAACTGAACCAGCTGGGACTGAACATCTCACTGTGCAGCAAGCTGCTGGACCGCAGGCAACACATCCAGCGTCATTGCCTTGAGCACAGGATCCCCTCAGGCATGTGTGCTGAGCCCCCTCCTCTTCACCCTGCTAACCCATAACTGCACACCACTGCACAACACCAACCTCCTCATCAAGTTTCCAAACGACAACCGTGGTGGGTCTCATCAGTAACAACTGTGTGACCAACTACAAGAATGAGGTGAACCACTTGACCTCATGGTGTGAGCACAACAATCTCTCCTTGAAAGAGGAGAAGACAAAAGAGATTGTTGTGGGCTTCATGAGAGCACACACCTAACACCCCTCTCTGACCATCAGTGGTGTTGCTATGGAGAGGGTGAGCAGCAGTAAGTTCCTGGGTGTGCATAACAGAGGATCTCTCCTGGACCACCAACACTACATCACTGACCAGGAAAGCCCACCAACACCTCCACTTCCTATGAAAACTAAGAAGAGCTAGCCCCCCCCAAATCATGTGCATCTTCTACAGGGGCACAATGGAGGATTTTCACGATCCCGCTAGACAACGCCTATGCCCATGTGTGATGCCACAATTCTTTCTGGTTAGGGAGATGCGGCTTCTTTCAATAACAAGACGCCGCTTCTTTCAATAACAACTGTCAAAAAACTTTCTCGCGTGTGTTTGGAGTTGTGTGGCGGTAGGAATAGCCTTTTGAATGCTTGAATAATGATGTGAGTCGTATAAAGAAATCAAGTAATATTGAAAAGATGTTCATTGCACCCAGAATGTTGGTATTTTGGTCGTTGAACTTTACTAGCAAGGAAGCCCCAGTCACACAGCACTAACGAAGGACACTGAAGCCAAAACAAAACAAGAAATCTGGACCTACGTTGACTTTTGGAGACATCGTTTAACCGGCATCCAGGTTCGATCAGTTAGTCGCTCTGTGAGGCGTCATAACAACGGATCAGTCAGCTGCACCGTGAGGTGTCATAACAACTGATCAATCAGCCGCTCTGTAATATCCAAAAATATTAGTCCTGTCAACGTTCCGTTTGGCAGCATTCATCCATGACCCAAAATACATAAGCATACCAAATGGCAAACGTCAGCTGTCCATAGTTTCTCCCTGATTGATGTACGCTTAGAGCTTTTTGTATTTTCCGCATCCTGCAGCAAGTAGGTGCTTCTAATTTTAGACATGCACAAACAGACAATGGCAGAAGACATCAAATGCAATACACTTTTCAGTCATGGTACAGTCAGCATGAGACTTAACTCACTCATGGTAATGGCAACATGAGACTTAACTAAACTGAATAAACCACTTGAATGACAACAGCACAAATCAATAACACTAACAACGCTGTTAAATTAACATGAACTACAATAACAACATTTAAAACCCCCCAAACCCCAAACTCCCATGGTGCATTACAGCACAACGCCCATTGTTTACTGGTTAGCTAAATTTGCTAATTTCTCAAAAAATATTCGTTATATCAACTTCCCATTTTTGCAGTGTTCATTCTTGACCAAAAATACATAAGCATACCAAACAGCAAATGTCAGCTCTTCCAGGTTTCAGCGTGATCGAAGCTGCATGCACACACACACACACACACACACACACACACACACACACACACACACACACACACACACACACACACACACACACACACACACACACACACACACACACACACACACACAGAGTCCACGTGGCTATTATAATATAGATAATAAAAACATAGATACAACTGTTTTTTTCCTGCCTGATTTAAAAAGGACGCAATACCACACCAATTGAGCATTTCATAACCTTTATTTTATCAGATAAAAGCCCATTGGGATCGAGACTTCTTTTATAAGGGTGACCTGGTTGAGAAAGGCAGCAGCGTACGTCATAATAGACAGATGTTGCATGTTGATATGTTAGAAATTTGAGTTAATCTGCGAGTATTAAGTACTTTTCATCCTTTAAATTCTCTTGTTAAAAGTCTGGGTCCTGATATATGGCATATTGACTATTCTTCTGGCATGTGCAGGTGCACAAAGGCAGTGGGTCCAATAAGGATCTGAACCTCTATCACAGAAAGAAGCACCAGAAGAGTTCTTGGATGATTGTTTTTATGTAGCTGCTCCAGAGCTGGTATTAGTTTCTGAAACAGTTAGACCTATTTTACCCTGTCCTAATTCCTAAGGCCATCCTCTGCCTACATTAGCATCAGATCATGTAGGTAAGTTGCTACCTGCACAGGTGGCCATGCCCGATAAAGGGTTCGGACAAATACTTGGTTAGAGTCTTAAATTCACTGTTGTGTGGACAGTTCTATCCTAGGGTTGTTAACGGCATGCAGTTATTTATTTATTTATTGCAAATTTTATGGAATTTAATGGGTCAATTTCAGCATGAATATATAATAATCTGGGTGTTTACTACTCACATTTTCCTACTCTCTTGACTAATTGTGCTCTAACAAATGTTTTGTCATACTTTCAAGTCATCATGCCATCAGCCTGTGAATCTCTGGTCGAAGATATTGAGGACATGGTGTGTGCAAATGACCCAACTCCTCATGAGAGACTGTCTGCTAGGAAGAGTATCATACCAAGGTCCAGGAAGAAAAAAGAAATCCTGATCAATGAGGAGCTCCATGTTGACAGGTATGTAAATGTGTCGATACAGATTTATTGTTGTAGTGCTTTAGTATACTATGTGTTAGGTGGATGAGTAGGAAGACTCTAAATTTCACTCTCTACAAGTTGTCCATGTGATTTCACGTAATTGTTGGATACATAAAAATAAATTATATATGAAAACTGCATTGTGAAATACAATGCAGTTTTCATATGTAATTTATTTATATTGTATGTACTGAGCTTTAAGTGAAAAATATATGGTAAAAAAGAAAACATTTACCTTTTTAGTTTGTGATTAACATTAAGAGGAAAACATAGCTTTTGTACTTTGTCCTGTAGGAGGTGATAAATATAAAATATTGAGATTTATGGTGTGTGAAGATCTGTTCACATTATTGATATAAAACAATTTTCTTGTGTGCTTCCTTCATTATGGACAACCCCAAATTAGAAAAAGTTGGGATGATATGGAAAATGCAAATCAAATTATTAACATTCATTTTGTGCCACTTATCTGAGTCTGGGTTGTGGTGGCACTAGACCAAGCAGCCCATGCCACGCTTCCCTATCATCAGCCGAGTCCTTGAAATAGCTAACCTATTGAGGCATGATGACCAAACAGTCAAACATTTTGCAAGTAGTTAACAGGATTGCAAGAAATTTGTGGAGAATAACATACACAAAATAACTGCAAAATACTTGAGAAGAATTAAGAGTCACGTCACCAGGAATCCATTATCCTCCGGTGCCACTATATTCAAGAACTTGAACCTGTCTGGAGCATCCAGATGTACAAAGTGTTCAGTGCTCAGAGACATGGCCAAGGGAAGGAAAGCTGAAACACAGCCCCCACTGAACAAGACTCACAAGTTGAAATGATGACACTAGGCCAGCTCATGCCTGAAGTCTGATTTTTCAAAGGGATTGTGGCCAATTAAATGAGAGTGACTCTTGATGTACCAGATGGATGGGTCTATGGTTGGACCACTAATGGACATACAGCACCATTTCAAGTCACATGCCAACAAGGTGAAGGAGGGGTAATGTTATGGGCTGCTGCTATTAAGGATGAGTTAGATGAGTTAGTTGGACCTTTTCAGGTTGAAGATGGAGTTAAAATCAACTCCCAAACCTACTGCCAGTTTGTAGAACATAGTTTCTTCAAGTAGTGGTCCAGAAGACAGCATTATTCAAGAAGGCCATGATTTTTGTGCAGGACAATTGTCCAACACATGCATCCAAGTAATCCTGTTTGGCTAGCTAACAACAGGGTTCAAAGATGATGGAAGAATGACATGGCCCCTTTGCTCACGTGATCTAAGCCCGATTCAATCAATCAATCAATCAATTTTTTTATATAGCGCCAAATCACAACAAACAGTTGCCCCAAGGCGCTTTATATTGTAAGGCAAGGCCATACAATAATTATGTAAAACCCCAACGGTCAAAACGACCCCCTGTGAGCAAGCACTTGGCTACAGTGGGAAGGAAAAACTCCCTTTTAACAGGAAGAAACCTCCAGCAGAACCAGGCTCAGGGAGGGGCAGTCTTCTGCTGGGACTGGTTGGGGCTGAGGGAGAGAACCAGGAAAAAGACATGCTTTGGAGGGGAGCAGAGATCGATCACTAATGATTAAATGCAGAGTGGTGCATACAGAGCAAAAAGAGAAAGAAACAGTGCATCATGGGAACCCCCCAGCAGTCTACGTCTATAGCAGCATAACTAAGGGATGGTTCAGGGTCACCTGATCCAGCCCTAACTATAAGCTTTAGCAAAAAGGAAAGTTTTAAGCCTAATCTTAAAAGTAGAGAGGGTGTCTGTCTCCCTGATCTGAATTGGGAGCTGGTTCCACAGGAGAGGAGCCTGAAAGCTGAAGGCTCTGCCTCCCATTCTACTCTTACAAACCCTAGGAACTACAAGTAAGCCTGCAGTCTGAGAGCGAAGCGCTCTATTGGGGTGATATGGTACTACGAGGTCCCTAAGATAAGATGGGACCTGATTATTCAAAACCTTATAAGTAAGAAGAAGAATTTTAAATTCTATTCTAGAATTAACAGGAAGCCAATGAAGAGAGGCCAATATGGGTGAGATATGCTCTCTCCTTCTAGTCCCCGTCAGTACTCTAGCTGCAGCATTTTGAATTAACTGAAGGCTTTTTAGGGAACTTTTAGGACAACCTGATAATAATGAATTACAGTAGTCCAGCCTAGAGGAAATAAATGCATGAATTAGTTTTTCAGCATCACTCTGAGACAAGACCTTTCTGATTTTAGAGATATTGCGTAAATGCAAAAAAGCAGTCCTACATATTTGTTTAATATGCGCTTTGAATGACATATCCTGATCAAAAATGACTCCAAGATTTCTCACAGTATTACTAGAGGTCAGGGTAATGCCATCCACAGTAAGGATCTGGTTAGACACCATGTTTCTAAGATTTGTGGGGCCAAGTACAATAACTTCAGTTTTATCTGAGTTTAAAAGCAGGAAATTAGAGGTCATCCATGTCTTTATGTCTGTAAGACAATCCTGCAGTTTAGCTAATTGGTGTGTGTCCTCTGGCTTCATGGATAGATAATTTAGATAACGATTGAGAGCTTTTGAGCTTTTCATAAACATGAACATGAATGTGATCATCTACAGGTCAAGGAACTGACAGACTCAATGGATAGAAGGTTCATGGCAGCAATTAAAAAGCAGGGTGGCTATATTGATCGCTGAATATTTTTGAAATGTTAGAAAGTATTTATTTGTAATACTTTACTAAATGAAAGCAAGTGAGATGGGATTTGTGGATCTTTTTTGTAGTAGCTAAAGACATCTACCGAAGAACAACTTGTGAAAATTTCATGCATCTAACATGAATAATTCAAATCAGCCACATGGAGTGTGCAGCTAGTGCATTCTGTACATTAAGAGTAGTAGAAGCTAGGCTTAGAAAACTTGAAGATCTGTGAGCAGCAATATGGTTTCATGCCGAGAAAGAGCGTTACAGATGCAGTGTTTCCTCTGAGAATACTGATGAAGTATAGAGAAGGCCAGAGGTAGTTACATTGTGTGTTTGTAGATTTAGAGAAAGCTTGTGACAGAGCGCCAAGAGAAAAGTTGTGGTATTGTATGAGGAAGTCTGGAGTGGTAGAGCAGTATGTGAGGGTAGTGTAGGACATGTACAAGGATAGTGTGACAGTGGTGAGATGTGCAGTAGGAATGACAGATGCATTCCATGTCGAGGTGGGATTACACCAAGGATCAGCTCTGAGTCCTTTGTTTGCAATGGTGATGGGCAGGTTGACAGATGAGACCAGACAAGAGTCTCCATGGGCTATGATGTTTGCAGATGATGTTGTGATCTGTAGTGAGAGTAGAGCATGTGTTAAATTTCTCTGTCACCACGACGGATTTCCGTCATTTGGAAAATTTAACCACACATATACGTACGCACGTGGTGTCATGCGTGTTTTGGGGCCGAAATATGATACGCTCACTGTCAAAGCAGCATCCCATTCTGCGCTAATCAAAGCAGCAGCAATGTCAGCGTGGACTGCGGAGGAAGGTACTGTGTGAATTTTCACTCCTCTCTGCTCTGTTTCCTGCTTGCCATGAGCCATGGTCCTTCTCCTCCCTGGGAACATTGGCAGACAGTCCCCAAGTAGAGTGGGGTGTGGCTTTACTTTGAACCAATGAAGCAATGATCCGACTCTTTTTCGATGGTTTGTCGCTTTATCTTAATTTTCCCCTGCTAAAACCCTAAAGAGCATGTCTGTGAGTAATATTTACCTTTTTTATATTAAACCGACCTGTTATGGTCTTCTAAAACAGTTGATAGATGTATTTTATAACTTAAAAATGGGACCGATGCTAACGCGTTAGCATGTCTGTGGCGTTTTCAATGTTAAAGTTAGCATTAAGCTGTTTGCATCTCAGCACAGTTTGTGTGCATGTTTTCTGTATAATAAATAATTAATGGCTTAGTGTTTGTTTTCGTAAAAGAGTCAAATGTATTACGAATTGTAATTTATTTATTGATTTTTATTTATACATTAATAATAATAATAATAATCAGAAGAATCAGAATCGCCTTTATCGTCATTGTAATTTGCATTACGAGATTTGAGTGCAACTCCAAAAAGGTGCTTTCCGTGGTGTGAGTAATTTTTAGCCAAATAATAGATATTGAAATTTAACGGTAAATTATTCAGAGTATATGCACAACTAATATAAACATAAGATAAAATAAAATGAAATGTGGACTAAGTAATGTAGAACGAGAATTATATACAACTGTTTATGTTTAATGACAATTTGTTTCGGTCAAACCACATCTAAGCTGTGTTTTTACACAAGAAAAAATAAAATGCAGTAAATTGCACATTTGTGTCTTTTTTCATGAAAATAACTTATTAAAGATCACATATTACACTTTAGTCAGGCCTTTAAAATACTTTTGTGGACTCTTGCTGTAATATGTTGTCAGTGGTTGAGACTTGAGATAGTTTCTGTAGGCATCTAAAAATGCTCATAATCGGATGAAACCTGACAGAAATCTCTCTGTGGTGTGTCGGTGATGTTTTTATGTGCAAAATAAAACAAAATCTTACTCGAGGTATGTTTTTGATGAGAATATAACATAACTTTATTACAAGCTCAAACGTTGATGTTGTGTGATAGACCTTTTATTAATAACTCACTTCAAGAAATAATGGCAAAACTCACATGTAAGTAAAAAAAAAACAAAAACAAAAGATTAATCGATTACTAAAATAATTGTTAGTTGCAGCCCTAGTTTGTTTTACGAGTGAGAGCATTTTACAGATTAAATGTGAATAAGCCAGTTTTGAGTTTCTCAATGCGCATGTGTTTTCAAAACTGGTGACAGTGTTACTTTGTGCACAGCAGAACAACGTTGTCAGTTGCTTTAGGCCCTAATTTTGTATTTTATTGACTGTACAGCCAGCAACACAGCACCCATTTGGTGCATTCACCGGCGTAGAACAGATCAAAATACTACAGAAGACAAAGAATTTTTACTTGACAGTTTGAAGTGAGTTTTCTTTATTTCAGAGGACTTCATACCCATTAAAATTCACCAGAATATACAAAATTTGACTTGCTCTTTTAAAAGAAATTCTGGGGGAGCACCCCCAGACCCCCCATAATCAATAGTGTGTTTTTACTTCATAGATTGAAGTGAATTTTCTTTGTTTCAGTGGGCTTAATACTCATTACAATTCACCGGAATACACAAAATTTGACTTGGTCTTTAAAAAATGTTCTGGGGGAGCACCCCCAGATACCCCAGAATCACCCCCAGATCCCCCAGAATCAAGACTACACCCCACCCCCCACCTTTATGTTCAAGTTTTGCATTCTTTTTATGCTTTGTCTGTCTCTCCTTAGAAGCTATTTAGAATAGATTTGTATGCTGTATATTGTATTTATTGAGGAAAAAAGAGTGTGTGCCCCCACTACGCCACATTTTAGGGAATTGCTGGCATTGATTTTTGCCAGGAAAAAATTTCAGTCAGATGAAAATTTATTGCTTTAACCCAATGGAGTAGAGAGCAGGTTGAGTCGAGCCTGTAGAGGTGGAGTTTGCTCTGGAGAGAAGGGGAATGAAAGTCAGTATGAGCAAGACTGAGTACATGTGTGTTAATGAGAGGGAGCCCAGTGGAATAGTGTGGATATAAGGAGTAGAGGTGGTGAAAGTAGATGAGTTTATATACTTGGGGTCAACTGTCCAAAGTAATGGAGAGTGTGGTAGAGAGGTGAAGAAGAGAGTGCAGGCAGGGTGGAGTGGATGGAGAAAGGTGGCAGGAGTGATTTGTGACCAAAGAATATCAGCAAGAGTAAAGCGGAGAGTTTTTAAGACAGTAGTGAGAAGAGCTAATTTGTACGGCTTAGAGACGGTGGCACGAATAACAACAGAAGAGACAGAGCTGGAGGTGGCAGAGCTGAAGATATGGCAATTCTCTTTGGGAGTGATGAGATTGAACAGGATTAGGAATAAACATATCAAGGGGACAGCTCAGGTGGGACAGTTTGGAGACAAAGTCAGAGAGGTGAGCTTGTGATGGGTTGGACATGTACAGAGGAGGGACCCAGGGTATATATGAAGAAGGATGCTGAGGATGGAACCACCAGGCAGGAGGAGAAGAGGGAGGCCAAAGAGGAGTTTTATGGATGTGCTGAGGGAAGACCTGCAGGTGGTTGGTGTGACAGAGGAAGATACAGAGGACAACATGAGATGGAAATGATTGATCTACTGTGGCGATCCCTAAGAAGAAGAAGAAGAAGAAGAGTTCAAAAGTAATGCTTTGGTGAACATGCCATCTTTTTCTGTAGCACTTGTTTTTACAGTAAAATCAGTGCTACGGCCCATTTTTAAAAACCCAATATTTCAAAAACTAATAGAGATATAAGGCTGAAATTATGTATGGTGTTTACTGTGAACAATGCTTTTAGATTCCGAAAGTGTGAAGCAAATCAGAGATGGTCAGTTGGGAATTCACATGGACTGACTCAGATCCTGCTCCTTTGAATGTGTGCTGAAATGCCCCATAAGGGCTTTTTTGTTGCTGTAGTTGGTGTTTTCAGTATTTAGAATAATGAACCTTGATGGAGTAAAATATCACAGCCACAGTGGTAGAAGTTGCTTCATTAGTTTAGCATTAGCTACAGTGATGGAGACTTGTGGTTGAGCAAACTCAGATATGACCACAGTGTCCTTTGCCATTCACCACACAAATGAGCCAAATTACAGTTCCATGGGGAAAATATGATAGCTGTGCATTAACTTCCAAATTTAATGAAAGATGGCACTCTTTTGGGGTAGTGGTGGTGTTGAGGGATGTGTGTGCAATCTAGATGTAATTTTCTCCAATGGGTCATACTGCACTTCTTTTGATCAGGCCTTATTTGAAATCAGAGAAATAACACAAACATTAGATGTTGATGTCAACATTCCCCCCCCCCCCCCCCCCACTCATCAAATAACACATTTGTGTTTAATTTCTAGTTTGATACCAGAAACTCAGAAAATCTGGATGAAAACATGGGGCTGTAGTCATAACAACTCTGATGGAGAGTACATGGCTGGACAACTTGCTGCCAATGGCTACAAGATGACTGGTAAGAAATGTTTGTAAGAGAGTGTCACATGGGACATCTCAATAGCTCTGACTTAACAGAAATGCTTGCTGGCTGTAAGGACTTGATGTTGGGCATTTCATTTATCCAGAGAAGCTGAGTTGATAAATCTGAGTGGTCCACATGATATTCAGCTGAACTTACAAACACTTTAGAACTGCAGAACTGCTAATAAAAAGAACTTTATTTATCCCGAAGGAAATTGTTTTGCCAGACTTCCAAAACAGTAAACATTGCTTTGTTTATTTTTTTGCAGTGAGACCAATGAGTATAACATGTTTGTTTCACAACATGTCTCACACATCCTTTTCTTGTTCTTTTTCTCTTATTGCATATTTTATTTTTCTTGCACATTTCATTTGCACATTTTATTACTGTGAATTATTCAGTGTTTAGTGTATATTTATACATGCTGTACAGAGAGAGTGTAGCTCAAACCAAAGTCAAATTCCTTGTATTCTGTGGATACTTGGCGAATAAAAGCTATTCTGATTTTGATTCTGATTAATGCAACCAGTGTTAATTTTTGACAGCATATTTTGGTTTAGGTTTCATCATAGTCTTTACTAAAATGTCACTTTGTTTTATTCATAATTTAGTCATGTGAATTGAATTGAATTTAGTCTAGTTTAAGTTGACAAAATATAAGATTTTAGTCAACTAAATCTACAGGTGGAGAAGCTGGCTGTAAGTTGAGAAAAATGTCTGCCCAGATGGATTAATAGTATTTAACACAAGAGGGCAGTCTCTACAAGCAAGTTTCTTCTTAACCAAGTGTGTGTGTTTTCCCCTCTCCTCCTCAAGCTGTTTACTGCACTTGACAACCTATTTCAAACGAATGAATGAATATATTCCGCACACACAGATCCAAAACAACAAGAAACTTACAGAATAAAAAAAGAAAACAATCCAACAATGCACCCAAAAGAGTAAACAGAAGCAAAAGCTTGTAAACGTCCACCCCTTTAACCAAAAAATAAAAATTATACATATGTATATAAAATTATACATATACCCATGATAACTAATACAAAGTATAAATTAATCCCTGAACTAAAAATTCAAAAACACAAACATGCAAGCAGCAGTGGACCAAAAACAAAACAAAATCAAAATTCATCATGCTGTAACGAGTAATCAAATAATTTTTGTAGAGCCTTTTAAAGCCAACCAAATTAGAGTGATTTTATGTTATCCTGGAATTATTCCAAATATTAACACCTTTAACAGAAACACAATGACTTTTTACAGTCGTTTGAATCTTTGACTCCTGAAATAATAATGTTCCTCGCAAATTATAAGTGGAGTCCCTCAATTTAAACAGGTCCTGGTCATGAATTTTGAAGAAATAGAGGCGCGTGTAGACTCAGCGGCCCGGCGCTCTTCCTTTGACAGCAGCAATCCACAGAGAAATACTATTACTCGAACCAAAATTATTGAACTGGAACAACATTGGACCGGCTGGACGCCACAAGGATTCAGTTTGTTCCCAGACGAAATACGTCGGCAAGGACGGATTGAGAAGACGGACCGAGAGCGGACCGTGCAGCAGGAGTGCACAAGCCAAAGCCGAAGGAAGCGGAAGAGTCTACGGACAGAGCGGAGGCAGCGAAGACGGTGTGGAAGACGCCAGAAACGAGGCAAGCGTGCCGACAGCCGGGCTCGGCTAGCCGCCAACCCACACAGGCCGGCTGTTCCTAGTGTCTTTTTAGCAAACGTTCGCTCGTTGGTTAATAAAATGGACGAGATTAAACTACGCGACACCAACAACGCGATGGATAGCTGCCTCTTGGTGATGACGGAGACGTGGCTCCATGAAAATATTCCCGACCAGGCTGTGGAATTAGCAGATCAGACAATCTACCGGGCGGACCGCACAACAAACTCCGGTAAGACCAGGGGAGGGGGCGTGTGTGTCTACGTTCATAACAAGTGGTGCACGGACACTACGGTCATTGAGAAGCACTGCTGCCCCGACCTAGAGTTTTTATTATTAAAATGCAGACCCTATTACTTGCCGAGAGAAATTGGCCAAGTGTTTGTAGCCGCTGTGTATGTACACCCGCGTGCAAATGCTAAAATTGCGATGTCCAAGCTGTATGACAGCATAACCAGACAGCAGAATAAACACCCAGATAGCTTTTTTATTGTGGCTGGGGATTTTAACCACACAAATTTAAAGACTGTGCTCCCCAGGTTCTACAAAAATGTAGAAATCAGGACGAGGAAAAGCAAAACATTAGACCAGGTCTACACTAGCTCTCCAGAGGCATACAAGGGGTATCCAAAACATCACGGATTATAAAAAATGCCACATCACTCCCCTTGACGCAGATGTGGCTTTCCTGGACCAGCTCAATGCCTTTTTCTCCCACTTTGAGGAAGGAAGAGGACAGGCTGAAGACACGTTGTTGCTGCCACCAACATCACCTTACAGTCAGCCCCTTGTTATCCAGCAGCACCAGGTACTGCAGGTACTGAGGAAGATCGATATCAGCAAGGCACCTCGGCCCGACAACGTGCCAAGGAGGCTGCTGAAGTCGTGTGCTTACCAACTGGCGGACGTGTTTACAAAGATTTTTAATCAATCACTGCAGCAGACCACAGTCCCCGCCTGCCTGAAAACTGCCAGGATCATTCCTGTGCCCAAATGCTCTGCCATTTCGGGACTGAATGACTACCGGCCGGTGGCTCTGACACCAGTGATAATGAAGTGTATGGAAAAGCTGGTGCTCAACTACATCAAGGACAAGATTCCACCCGGCCTCGACAAGCACCAGTTTGCATACAAGTCCAATAGGTGCACAGATGACGCAGTTTCCATTGCGCTTCATTCTGCTCTCAGCCACTTGGAAAATCCAAACACTTATGTCCGAATGCTGTTTGTTGATTTCAGCTCAGCGTTCAATTCCATCAGCCCTAGTAGGCTTGTCAACAAACTGCAGGCATTGAAGCTTGGAACCCCGCTATGCCTATGGATTAAGGACTTTCTGACAAACAGACGGCAGTATGTGAGAATAGGCAACTCCACATCCGCTTCCACTGTCATCAACACTGGCGTGCCACAAGGGTGTGTACTAAGCCCCATCTTGTACACACTATACACCCATGACTGCGTTGCTATTCACAGTGCCACCAACTCTGTCATCAAATTTGCTGATGACACGACAGTCGTGGGACTGATCAGTGACAACAATGAAACGCCCTACAGAGAGGAAGTGAATTCACTGGTGACATGGTGCAGTGAAAACCATCTCGACCTGAATACCAAGAAAACGAAAGAAATACTAATTGACTTTCGGAAGGCGCAGGCTACACCTCACCATGCTCTGATGATCAAAGGGGAACGGGTGGAATGTGTCCAAGAATTCAAGTTCCTAGGACTACACATCTCTGAGGAAGTTGGCTGGACAGCCAATACCAATCATATGGTTAAAAAGGCCCAGCAACGCCTATTTTTCCTAAGAACATTGAAAAAGAACAAGCTGCCTCCGCCTCTGTTGAAGAATTTCTACAGCTGCACCATCGAGAGCGTACTCACATATGGATGTACGGTGTGGTACGCCAGCTGCACCGCATCTGAGAAGAAACAGCTTCAGCGAGTGATTAAAACAGCTCAGTGGATCATCGGTTGCCCGCTCCCATCCCTGGCTGAGATTTACTCAAAACGCCTTCTCGGACGGGCCACAAAGATCACAAATGATCCCTACCATCCAGGACACTCCCTCTTCTCCATCCTCCCGTCTGGCAGGCTCCGGGTTATCCAAGCCCGCACAAACAGACTGAAGGACAGCTTTTTCCCAATGGCTGTGAAAAGACTTTTAGAAGAATATTGACTACTTGTATCGCACTGGGGATTACACTGCACTGTTTTTATTATTGCACCGGATATTCCCTCCACTGTTTTATTCTTTAAAATATGTATTTAATATTCATTATCTTATTTATACTGAGTTTTTAACAGACTATATATTTTATATGTGATAGTCTATTGTATATTGTAAATTATCTGTGAGGGAGCTGCTGCACAGGGGTGTTGCCGAACGACATTTCATTGTGTTTTTTATGCAATGACAATAAAGCTTATTCAATTATTCAATTCAATTCAATGTTGTGGTAAAAGGTTTTTTTTTTTTTTTTTTTAACTTTAAACATAATTTGTACTATGATATAATCAATCATGTCCCAAAATTTTTAAAATATGCAAACAGACAAACAATGGATTTGTTTGCTCATGATATGATTTCTTACTAATAATTGTTATAGCTTTCTTTTGAAGTAAAAATATAGGATTTGTGTTAGTTTTGTTGGTGGTTCCCCAAACTTAAATACAGTAGGTCATGTATGGAACAAGTAATGGATGATATAAGGTAACTGAGTGTTGGGAGAGGAAGTCTTGTGCTTTGTACAAAATGGCAATGATCTTTGACATTTTAGATTGAACATAATTTATATGTTTTCCAACTTAAATTATCATCAGTAAAGTCCCCAAGAAATTTAGTTTCATTTACAAGTTCCATCCATCCATCCATCCATTTTCTTCCGCTTTATCTGGAGTCGGGTCGCGGGGGCAGCAGCTCAAGCAAAGCCGCCCAGACCTCCCGATCCACACACACCTCCCCCAGCTCCTCCGGGGGAACCCCAAGGCATTCCCAAGCCAGCCGAGAGATGTAGTCCCTCCAGCGTGTCCTGGGTCTTCCCCGGGGCCTCCTCCCAATGGGATGTGCCCGGAACACCTCTCCAGCGAGGCGTCCAGGGGGCATCCGGAAAAGATTTCAATATTGTGTTGTAGTAAATTTCTACATAATTTTTTGGCCTTATTTCAAAATATGGTACACTTTATTTTACCAAAGTGAAGCAACAATTTGTTTGAATCAAACCATTATTTAAACTTCTCTAGTTCCCTCCCCATCATGTCGAGAACCTGTCCCAAAAACACAGTTGTGTCACCAGCAAATAAAGTACAACTCACAAACTTAGAAACAAACATATGTCATTAATTTATAAAAGAAACAACAAAGGCCCAAGGACTGAGCCCTGGGGTACTTCACAAGTGCACTTCAAAAAAATCAGAATTTCCATTCCATTTTTTATATATTTGGTTACATGTTTAATAGAGTTTGACTATGGAAGTCCAGTTTGAATGGATAGTATTTCTATTTCTCACAACAAAAAGATCGAGCACAAATGTCCATGCTTGCAAGCATCCATGTTTGAGACACTGAAGCATACCATTACACTCAAAGAAGCCTTTCCATTTCTTGGCTCCTTAATGCCAGCTATACTGGCTATGAAATATGTAAATTTGGCATATGTGTGGTAAACAGTTATTCAATCAATCAATCAATCAATTTTATTTATATAGCGCCAAATCACAAACAGTTGCCCCAAGGCGCTTTATATTGTAAGGCAAGGCCATACAATAATTACGTAAAAACCCCAACGGTCAAAACGACCCCCTGTGAGCAAGCACTTGGCGACAGTGGGAAGGAAAAACTCCCTTTTAACAGGAAGAAACCTCCAGCAGAACCAGGCTCAGGGAGGGGCAGTCTTCTGCTGGGACTGGTTGGGGCTGAGGGAGAGAACCAGGAAAAAGACATGCTGTGGAGGGGAGCAGAGATCAATCACTAATGATTAAATGCAGAGTTGTGCATACAGAGCAAAAAGAGAAAGAAACACTCAGTGCATCATGGGAACCCCCCAGCAGTCTAAGTCTATAGCAGCATAACTAAGGGATGGTTCAGGGTCACCTGATCCAGCCCTAACTATAAGATTTAGCAAAAAGGAAAGTTTTAAGCCTAATCTTAAAAGTAGAGAGGGTGTCTGTCTCCCTGATCTGAATTGGGAGCTGGTTCCACAGGAGAGGAGCTTGAAAGCTGAAGGCTCTGCCTCCCATTCTACTCTTACAAACCCTAGGAACTACAAGTAAGCCTGCAGTCTGAGAGTGAAGCGCTCTATTGGGGTGATATGGTACTATGAGGTCCCTAAGATAAGATGGGACCTGATTGTGGGAGAAACCTCTGAAATCTGAACAAAACATTTTGTAGTTGAATTTTATTAGAAAAAAGCTCATGTGGGCAGTAAATAAAACTCTTCAAACTGATTCCATTTGGAAGGTATTAGAGCATGCCATAGGTATTGAAGGCACTGCGCTGCGGTGGTTTGAATCATATTTGTCTAATAGATTACAATTTGTTCATGTAAATGGGGAATCTTCTTCACAGACTAAAGTTAATTATGGAGTTCCACAAGGTTCTGTGCTAGGACCAATTTTATTCACTTTATACATGCTTCCCTTAGGCAGTATTATTAGACGGTATTGCTTAAATTTTCATTGTTACGCAGATGATACCCAGCTTTATCTATCCATGAAGCCAGAGGGGACACACCAATTAGCTAAACTGCAGGATTGTCTTACAGACATAAAGACATGGATGACCTCTAATTTCCTGCTTTTAAACTCAGATAAAACTGAAGTTATTGTACTTGGCCCCACAAATCTTAGAAACATGGTGTCTAACCAGATCCTTACTCTGGATGGCATTACCCTGACCTCTAGTAATACTGTGAGAAATCTTGGAGTCATTTTTGATCAGGATATGTCATTCAAAGCGCATATTAAACAAATATGTAGGACTGCTTTTTTGCATTTACGCAATATCTCTAAAATTAGAAAGGTCTTGTCTCAGAGTGATGCTGAAAAACTAATTCATGCATTTATTTCCTCTAGGCTGGACTATTGTAATTCATTATTATCAGGTTGTCCTAAAAGTTCCCTAAAAAGCCTTCAGTTAATTCAAAATGCTGCAGCTAGAGTACTGACGGGGACTAGAAGGAGAGAGCATATCTCACCCATATTGGCCTCTCTTCATTCTTCCTGTTAATTCTAGAATAGAATTTAAAATTCTTCTTCTTACTTATAAGGTTTTGAATAATCAGGTCCCATCTTATCTTAGGGACCTCGTAGTACCATATCACCCCAATAGAGCGCTTCGCTCTCAGACTGCAGACTTACTTGTAGTTCCTAGGGTTTGTAAGAGTAGAATGGGAGGCAGAGCCTTCAGCTTTCAGGCTCCTCTCCTGTGGAACCAGCTCCCAATTCAGATCAGGGAGACAGACACCCTCTCTACTTTTAAGATTAGGCTTAAAACTTTCCTTTTTGCTAAAGCTTATAGTTAGGGCTGGATCAGGTGACCCTGAACCATCCCTTAGTTATGCTGCTATAGACGTAGACTGCTGGGGGGTTCCCATGATGCAGTTTCTTTCTCTTTTTGCTCTGTATGCACCACTCTGCATTTAATCATTAGTGATCGATCTCTGCTCCCCTCCACATCATGTCTTTTTCCTGGTTCTCTCCCTCAGCCCCAACCAGTCCCAGCAGAAGACTGCCCCTCCCTGAGCCTGGTTCTGCTGGAGGTTTCTTCCTGTTAAAAGGGAGTTTTTCCTTCCCACTGTAGCCAAGTGCTTGCTCACAGGGGGTCGTTTTGACCGTTGGGGTTTTACATAATTATTGTATGGCCTTGCCTTACAATATAAAGCGCCTTGGGGCAACTGTTTGTTGTGATTTGGCGCTATATAAAAAAATTGATTGATTGATTGATTGATTGAAGGTATTGATATCTACTTTATGTGTTATAAATATGGCCTTCTTTATGAAACTCCTTTCTGGTTAATTTAAGCGTCCAATTATGGCTAATTTGTGCACTCGTGAATGTATTTCTAGTGCTGAAATGACTATTTAATTTTAATTGTGTGCACACACTTCATATGATTTGTGGCACACCCCAGAATGCTTGCACATCGATCTGCCAGGGGGATTCCCCAAGGTTTCCACGGTTACTAGGCTTATATCCACCTGCATGATGAGTGTGATGTTGTGTGTTGTGCCTGTTCTGCAAAGCAGAAGTTCTCTTGTTGCATCATCTAAGTCTGTGATGGGCTTGACCCCTTGTTTCCTACAAGAAACCATGAAATTGAATAGTGTTATTCCAAAGCATTACATGACTCTGAGACTGATCAATACCAATAGGAAAAACTGCATTCAGTGTTTATCGGTCTGTTTAAAGAAATTTGAAATGTAGATCATCAAAATATTCACCTTCAACAGACCAAAAAGAACAGGGAGGAAGATGTGCAGCCATTCTTACTCCAACCAGACTGACAGCAGCAGCTTTGAACATGTCAAGACATGCAGTACCCCATTCACTGCATTGCTCTTCATGCATCTAAAACTTAAAAACAACTAAGTTGTCAAATATATAAAATTAAAAAGTAAAATATGTGAAGGAGGAAGGTTCCTAATTCAAGACCACCTGCACCTATTCTCCATCTAATACAGAAATGTCAGGAAGGGCATCTGGCGTGAAACTTGTGCCAAATCAGTATGCAGATTTGTGTTGGATCTGCTGCTGTGAATTCAAGTGGGGGAAAAGGGAGAAGGAGTAATAACTTACTTAGCAAAATATGTGATGAATTTTCTCCTTTAAAAATATTATTTCAGTAGGTTTTGTTTTTAGTTGGTGATAAAACTGCATAATTTGTTGTTGGTGATCTCTTGCAATTTATAAGAAAATTGCATTATTCAAGTTAGGCAATTTTCGATTGATCGGGGTTTGTGTTATGTAACAGACAGTACACTGAAAAGAAACCAATTATTTGTAATTTGAAAACAATCACATTTGAGTGTTGTTCATATGATCACTTAAATTTTTTTAAATTTATTTTTTATTTATTTATTTATTTATTTGACTGTGATGAAGGAAGAAATGGTTTTAAAGGGCTTTTTGGCAGATTTCAACTTTATTGCCAGTCACCTAGGTCATTTTTTAGATCACTGCAAACATTTGTCCTTCCAGGCCACTGTATTTGAAGGTAGTCTACTGAGTGAGCACTGGTTTGTTTTAATGTTTTTCTCTTAGTTGAAAGGTAAGTACACGCACCGCGTGTCTCCTGTATAGTTTAATATTTGGACTAATAACAGTTGCAAAGTTATCATGTGTGAACGGTATGTGTTGAAATGAGGATGAATGGTCTGAAGAAGTTTGAGAATGTATAACTGTAGTAATTTTTTTTTAATGTTTTTATACTTATGTCGGCCGTGAGGGTGGCCAGTTTTGAGTTGTATGTGCGTTAGCCTTCCGATTTCGGTCGTTCACAGGTTGGTGGAAATTCAGCATTTCATTGTAGATGTGGTATTGTTATGTACAACATACTCTGATTTTTTTTTTTTTTTTAATGTGTTTCCATTACTTGAAAGGGGTGAAGTTGTCAGTGTTATCCTCACAGTCGGATTGCAAAAATAAACAATGTGGTCAAAGTCATGATCAATTGCCACCATGTGTCCAGCTTGTCCCTCTGCATTACACCCGCACAACAACACAAAAACACAACGCAGAGTCTCCGGGTGCAGGGAGGCACCAGAGGCAGTGCACAGACTGGGTTACGTATGTATAATGGGCTGCCAATCCGATGTGTGACGTATACTCAGTTCTGTATTGCAGGCTTATGTCTGCGTTACTTTCGGATCGTTACCAGACTCTGATGTCGCGAAATGTTGCACTTGGTTTTTGTACTACGTATTAATGGTGTTGTTGCAAGCATCTTTGCGCCGTGGGATGTTAACAACCAGCCATAAATAGGTTGTCTCTGTTGTTTTTCACAACAAATAGCAATATAGCAAAATAGCTAACAGGAATTTGGACCGTAAAGACGATTCACGACTTGTGTGGTGTGAAAGCATTGGAAAGTCATGTCACTAGCAGTAAACATTATAAAGTTATAAAGACCAGAGGGATGAACTACACACTGCCTGGTTCTAGCAAATCCACGACAGCATCATATGGTCTCCATCCGCTTTTCAAAGATGTAAAGACAAGACCAGTGATGGCCAAACCAGTTGTATCTGTAGACGACAGGTCTAAAAAGTTACAAGTAGGTAGATTGAAGTATATTTATGTAGTACAGGTGCGTGATGCAATTCAGAATGTCCCAACCTTGGTTCTGCTATAGTTTGTATGATTAACTGTGCATTTGTGTAAGCAGGGTTTGTGTGGTGTGGTGTGTGTGTGTGTGTGTGTGTGTGTGTGTGTGTGTGCGTGTGTGCGTGCACACACACACGATAGACAGATGATATTTAATATTAACCCCTTAGGCGTTTCTCTCACCAGGGGGTCTCCATGCTCATAGAAAGACATTAATCACACACTTCAAAAATTCACATGTACACACACACACACGCGCGCGCTTGGTAAAAAAATTGCTCATAAATACAGCCAGTGGTTTCCCACTCTCATTTGGTGATTTAGACCCCTGAGCGTTTAAAACAAACAAACAAACAAACAAACAAACAAACCCTTTTCTTTGTTTGAATCTTTGGTCTGTCTCTTGAGCTTACATTGCATGTAACATACCTCTTTTGAGAGAGAGAGGCATCACTGCAGAACACTTGAAGCATCAGTTCTCAGTTGTAAAGATGCTCGAGAAGTTATCACTTACTACATGCTTTTGTTCATTTGAAATAGGAAGCATGCATCTCTACTTGTTGGAAGAATCGTCTGTCACAGCAAAGTAACATGGGCAGTAACACGCTGGACTGGATTAGGCTGATTTATAAATGGTATAGTATTGAATGTAATGCTTGTGCCAAAAATTGCGTGAAATGGAATGATAAGTTTAACATGGAATTGCAACTGGAATTGGCTCCTGAAAGCTGCGTTGTTTGCTGTTATCAGTCAGTGCGAGTCTGTTAATGTGTGTCAATCAAGTGTTTGTGTCAGGGATAAATGATCATGCTACTGCAATTTTAAAGTCATTCTGTATAGACAAAAGGCTCTTTGTTGACACTTAAATAATGCAC
The DNA here is from genome assembly GCF_902500255.1 of Thalassophryne amazonica. Taxonomy (NCBI): domain Eukaryota; kingdom Metazoa; phylum Chordata; class Actinopteri; order Batrachoidiformes; family Batrachoididae; genus Thalassophryne; species Thalassophryne amazonica. The sequence goes on from NC_047109.1 coordinate 100,133,496, forward strand.
AGTACTCAAGCTAACGTGCTGGTGCTACATGTTGTCATGCTTACTACACAGTTGAGCTGCTTTGGGTTCCAGCTGATGACCACACTTGCAAACTTGCGATCACTGTAGATCAGGTCAGTGGGAGAGTCTAAATCGCTTTTTTTGACTTTAGCATGATAGTCCGGAACACAACATAGGTTACTTGTATCAGGCACAAATGCATTTATCTCCGCATTGGTCCAGTCAGTAGGGCTGACATTAGTTGGAGGACTTCGCCTCCACCTAAGCATGTGCATTGCCCATGTTTAAAAAAAAAAAAAAAAATGAAACGCCCTCTCACCAGTCGTGCGGTTTAAAAACGCCTCAATAATTAGTTTCACACCAGGGCTGGTGCTTATAAAACCAACGTGTTATTAAAAAGTTATAAAGCTCTGATCCTTAATGTGGTCTGAATGATTGTGGAACAGCGCATCTGCTATTGCACAGTCCATGAATGAGGGTTACCAATTGGTGCCAGGTGGGCCTGATAAGGCCCAGTGTCATTTGTGTGAACATACTTTACCCGAGTGTCTGGACTTGAACTTTGATGAAAAAAAAAAGTGGGTGCACGTGCGCTGTGAGATCTGTCAGTGATGACTGGTGGAATTCTGACAGTAAATATGCACATTACGTTTCGTTTGTACCCACATATATTGTTTGCAAACATGCGGTTAGTGGTGTTGTTAGTGAAGCTGAAACTGAGTTATGCTAGTCTTTTGGCATTCATTAATATGAAAAATTCTTGTGTATTCTGTGCAAATTATTTTTTTAAAACCACAAATGCTGGACTGTGGCAGGATTACCTCAGTAATGAGCACATCACTTAACTTTAGCCTTTGCGTTTCTGAATGCCTTTGAAATTTTCAGCACAGCGCACCTCGCGATTTGGGGGTGAGGGAATATGGTGGTTAGATGTCACTGAACCTGAAAAGAATTCTGAGTAGCACTGCTAAGCCAAAGTTAAACCTGGATTAAAACCTCAACCAATAAAATATTTTTACAGTTTTACGAGGTCTGTCAATAAAGTAACGGTCCTTTTTATTTTTTTCAAAAACTATATGGACTTCATTCACATGTTTTTACGTCAGACAGGCTTGAACCCTCGTGCACATGCGTGAGTTTTTCCACGCCTGTCGGTGACATCATTCGCCTGTGAGCACGCTTTGGGAAGGAGTGGTCCCGCCCCCTCGTCGGATTTTCATTGTCTGGAAATGGCGGAATGAAAAGGACTTTTTTTCCATCAGAATTTTTTCAGAAGCTGTTAGAGACTGGCACCTGGAAACCATTCGAAAAATTTATCTGGCTTTCGGTGAAAATTTAACGGGCTTCACAGAGAATAAGGTCTGTTAGTACAGCTTTAAGGACCCCTTTAAGGATGCTCGGCGCGCCACGCTCCGAGCTGCGACGACGCGGCACAAGCCACCAGACCATTTCTAAACGGATGGCTCTGTGGATACGAGACCGTCGTGTGCTCTTTCTCTGGTTATCACAAGAGCTGGACATCAGCCATTTTCCGGCAGATTTCACTTTTAACAAGAGATTTTGTCATGGAAAGCCGCGCGGAGGCTTTGCGCTTCACGACCGATTCGCTTTGGAAGCGAGACAAAGGAACACCTCCGTTTCGGCGTGACAAAATCTCTTGTTAAAAGTGAAATCTGTCAGAAAATGGCTGATGTCCAGCTCTTGTGATAACCAGAGAAAGAGCACACGACGGTCTCGTATCCACAGAGCCATCCGTTTAGAAATGGTCTGGTGGCTTGTGCCGCGTCGTCGCAGCTCGGAGCGTGGCGCGCCGAGCGTCCTTAAAGGGGTCCTTAAAGCTGTACTAACAGACCTTATTCTCTGTGAAGCCTGTAAAATTTTCACTGAAAGCCAGATACATTTTTCGAATGGTTTCCAGGTGCCAGTCTCTAACAGCTTCTGAAAAAATTCTGATGGGAAAAAAAGTCCTTTTCATTCCGCCATTTCCAGACAATGAAAATCCGACAAGGGGGCGGGACCACTCCTTCCCAAGGCGTGCTCACAGGCGAATGACATCACCGACAGGCGTGGAAAATCTTACGCATGCGCACGATGGTTCAAGCCTGTCTGACGTAAAAACATATGAATGAAGTCCATATAGTTTTTGAAAAAAATAAAAAGGACCGTTACTTTATTGACAGACCTCGTATATGTTTGAAAGGTCCGTGGCTGGGATGGTTAACGATTGCACTGCTGTGCAAAAAGGTCTGGTTCAGTTTAACGATTTACATGACCGCTTTGTGTTATTATGAAAATTACTTTGAGTTATGGCTATAAAAAAAAGTATTTTAACAGGTGTTTTGACTCACCAGAACTTGGTTGAAGGGATTAATGGCCTCACAGAGCACCTCCATCTGTGGCTCTGATCACAGCCCCAGCACTGCTGCAGTGCTGATCAGAGCTGCCCCTTAATGTTTAATGATTTAAAAATTGATGGACTATTTGCATTAATGTTCATTATTTCATCTGTGTTATTTTCTCCTTGGCACATGGAGAGGAAAAAAGAGAAATTGGCCCCTCATGTGTTCTGTATATCACTGTTTACTGTATTGCACAATACATATGTTGGCATATGGTAAATCCTCTTTACAGCCAAAGGCAGACATCTGAAACATGCCTGATTCAGAGCTTTTGCATGCACGTCCTGGACATCACAGAGGGCAGATGTTACTTTTTCCATCTCTTCTCACATGTGAACACCCTGACCTTGAATAGACCCATGTATATGACTGATTTGTGGTGTTTTTATTTAGTTTTTTCATCTCAGGATAATCAGAGACAGAAAGGTACCCTGTGGTGTTGATGATGTTGTTCTGGAGAGTTCAAGCAAAGACTTTGGACAAAGACTAAGCTTTCGCTGCCTGATGTTGTTCTCCAAAAACATGACATCACTGTCGCTCTGCTTCACCCTCTTCTTCCTTCCTCTCCTCTTTTCTGTCTCTTTTCCACCTCCTTCCAGTCTTACCCCTTCCTCTTCTCCCTCTTTCTTTTTCTTTCTGTCTCCATTTCTCTGTCCCTCACCATGACATCATCTGTTGGAGTTGTAGTAGCAGTCCCTATACTGTCCTGTAGGTGGCATTCATGGCTCATGAGAAGAGCCTTTTGTCTTCAATATGAGGATGATGTCATCCTCCTGGAAAAACATACTGTCTTCTCATTCATAGTTTTAAAGTTTTAACTTCAGTCTTCAGAGGCTGATCTTGTGTGATCTTCAAGTTCTTTGTTATTAAAATGAAATCAGTGTCGAGATGCTGCACAACTCCGTGTAGGCTGCGACACAACAAAAGCATAATTAGTGGGGCTGGAGTTGAAGCTTGGTTGAAGTGACTTTTTTTGCACGCACCATAGAGAATAAGTTATTTTTTTTATTTACACTGATGAATGCTCACACCTGATCCCATCAGGTGTTGACATTAAGCAGACTAGGTCCTAATTACTGTAGTATTTATGTAAAAACTTGTGCTAAATCCCAGTGTGGATCTTGACCAGATCCGTTGTGGCAACCCTGATCAACTGGGGCAAGTTGCCCCAAAACACTATTCCGCAAGAAAAATGCCATCTTTCATTTGGGAATATATAGTGTATTATATTAATATTGCCAAAGTAAGTTTAAAAATAAATTGTTCATCTGTGTCTTCAATCATTTTATTGGACTTTGTTCTGGTTGGAGTGCTGATAATCAGTGAGAATAAAAACTAGGTCATCCCTGGTTCTCAATACCAGGCACCTAAGTGGCTCTACTCTACTCTTTTCTACTCTCCTATTTTACTCTTCCTTTTTAGATATTTAGATATACCTTTGTATACTAGCATAGTTCCACCTTAGAATTGGAATATAATATATAAGATATATCTTACTGAATTTTCATGATGTACATCTGATGACCAGTTGTTCCTGTTGCATCTTACAGCAGAGAAATGTAAAGTATTAATATATACGAGGTCTGTCAATAAAGTATAGGTCCTTTTTATTTTTTTCAAAAACTATATGGATTTCATTCATATGTTTTTACGTCAGACATGCTTGAACCTTCGTGCGCATGCGTGAGTTTTTCCACGCCTGTTGGTGACGTCATTCGCATGTGAGCACTCCTTGTGGGAGGAGTCGTCCAGCCCCTCATCGGAATTCCTTTGTCTGAGAAGTTGCTGAGAGACTGGCGCTTTGTTTGATCAAAATTTTTTCTAAACCTGTGAGGCACATTAAAGTGGACACGGTTCGAAAAATTAAGCTGGTTTTCGGTGAAAATTTTAATGGCTGATGAGAGATTTTGAGGTGATACTGTCACTTTAAGGACTTCCCACGGAGCGGGACGTTGCACAGCGCTCCCAGGCGCCATCGTCAGCCTGTTTTGAGCTGAAAACCTCCACATTTCAGGCTCTATTGATCCAGGACGTTGTGAGAGAACAGAGAAGTTTCAGAAGAAGTCGGTTTCAGCATTTTATCCGGATATTCCACTGTTAAAGGAGATTTTTTTAATGAAAGACGTGCGGACGGATGGCAGTGTCGGCTCGCAGCCGTCGCGACGCTCCGCCACAGGAAAAACACCTCCGTTGGAAGCCTTAAGGACAAGTTGGAACATGCCCAACTGTTAAACAATTTCTCAGATACTCACTCCACTGAAAGCCATCAAAAGCCGCCTGGATTTTACAAATGGTTATCAACACGGAGGTGTTTTTCCTGTGCCACCGCACTGCGTCGGCTGCGTCCCGACGGCGCCTGGGAGCGCTGTGCGACGTCCCGCTCTGTGGGAAGTCCTTAAAGCGACAGTATCACCTCAAAATCTCTCATCAGCCGTTAAAATTTTCACCGAAAACCAGCTTAATTTTTCGAACCGTGTCCACTTCGACATGCCTCACAGGTTTAGAAAAAATTTTGATCAAACAAAGCGCCAGTCTCTCAGCAACTTCTCAGACACAAGGAGTGCTCACAGGTGAATGACGTCACCGACAGGCGTGGAAAAACTCACGCATGCGCACGAGGGTTCAAGCATGTCTGACGTAAAAACATATGAATGAAATCCATATAGTTTTTGAAAAAAATAAAAAGGACCTATACTTTATTGACAGCCCTCGTAGAACATAGATTTTGTAAAAGAACACGTAATGAAATATTTTAAAATCTTTGTTTTGGGGCATGAGTCAGACTGAACAATCTCATATTGTTGTTTGAAATGTCGCCCCTGTCCCACGTCTGGCTTTTGTTTTGTCGTGTGATAATTTGATTTCAATGCCAGCCTGTTTCACTACAGCTTTCTGCTGTTCAGCTCATCGTCAACTGTATCTTGAAGTTCATTGTATGACCAAAGAGGGCAGTGTTTACCCATGGTAGTGTACTGAAGACAAATAAACCAAATTTGAACAGTAGAGCAACCTGCCAAATAGTGACTTCATAGAAAGGCACATGTGCAGGTGCGTGCGTGCGTACACACACACACACACACACACACACACACCCTTCAGGGAAAGTCGCACCAGAATATTGTGATTGTTTTTGGCTGCTGCTCTCTTCCCCTCCTGACCTCCACTCTGCCAAACAGCCGCACACAGCCCACTTCAGTTATGATTTTACATACCGGTTAGGCAAAAACTACACTCCTGTACACAATGCCAGCCAAATGAGGCTGTCTCAGTTCCTGGTTTGGAAGCGGACAGTTGGAGGATATGGTTTTCAGAGACAGGGTGTGTGTTGTTTTGATAAAAAAGATACGAGGACTCGGTTCATCCGCAGATATTACATGTGATAGTGTGGATAGCAAAAAAGATGTTACTATACATTTATTGCTCTGAAAACTATGTAGATTAAGTCATTTTAATATGTCATTAGAGGTTAATTGTTGATTAAAGTAACTACACCATTAAAAAAAATAGTTTAAATGATTATGGATGTTTGTAATTAGTGGTATTTAAAGATTTCTGCCGGCATGAAGTCCAGCCGTTCATATTCAGCTCATACTGCGTTCGAGCTACAAGCGTTTGTGTTGCTCCGTGCGAGTGTATTACATCACTGTAGATTATTCTCACTCTCGAGCTTGTGTACCTCACATACATTCGGTCTCATTCATAAAATGGAGTGTTTGAGGATCTTATGATTGGCCGTGCGTGCTACGCAACATTCCACGCCGTGCTCTTGTAGCCAATGAAAATTTACAATGTTCTCCAGCTCCACCTCTTTTAACACACATCCAGCTTGTGCACACATTCGCCTTTCTCACACACAGTCGCTGATGTAGTGGGAATTGCTATAACACCAGGAAAGTGTGTGAGACAGTTAAAATTTTGGCAGCTGTCATTCTGCGAGAGTAGACATATTGCTGGGTGTGCGCACGCTTGTCAGAAAGACTCTGCATGCTCGCGCTCTTTCCACTGTTTCGCCCGTATGTATGTCAGACAGTCTGCAGTTTGAGAGAGCCACTGATGGAGAGAGGACCAGGGGAGACGGGGTCAATCAGGGTTCAAGGGGAAATGTTAAATGGGATGTAAGGAGAGACAGGAAGAAGAGCTGGTGGTTAAAGAAGGTGGGCGGTGCAGGATGATCACATTCACCTTCTTTCCTGTATAGCAGGAAGACGTGGAGGCAGCTGCAGCCAAACTCAGCCCGTGAGATCCATGGGTGAGTGGGAGGCACTGTGATACCAAGGAAAATGGGCAAGGTAGTGGCTGAATGGCACAAACCAGGTCAAATGCTATAGATTTGGGAGTAGAATGGCTTTGAGATGAAAAAAAAAAGACTTTTAAGGTTAGAAGAGGGAGGAATGCCTGGTGGAATAAGTCAAGCCTGTATTTTCCTTTAATGCTGTAGCACTGTTGCATGTCTGTGCCACATTAACTAATGTGTGCAAATGGTTGTGTATATGCTTTTACCTTTATAATTCCTCAAAGAAGGGCAAGAAAGGGCAGAAATACAAAAGTAGAAGCCAAATAGACCCATGAGTCCAGGCAGTTAAATGTAACCATTCAGAGGTGTGTGTGCGTGTGCGTGCGTGCGTGTGCGTGCCAGTGATCCTACAAGGTGACCGATGTGTTGGCACCACCCTGAAACCATTTGGAGACTTTGGGATTAGGGAACCCAGCTATTCCTGCCTTAAAATTCAATTGAGGGAAGCATTTATGAAGGAGCAAAAAGGAAAATTAACTGGAACAAAGGCGATAGTGCTGCTCAATCTCATGCACTGATAACTTTTATCCAAAGAATTCTGGGAGGATTGCAGTCCAGCCTCATGAGACCAAACACATAAAGCACTCAAATATTGTTTATCCCTGCCAATACAGGAATAATGGACACTGCCAACAGTTAATGAGTGAGGAACTTGTACACCACCAGAGTCGAGGGAGTTCAGTGATTTACAGCAAACAAGAAATCACAGCATGGTTTTAAAAAAGTTCAAGTTGGATTGAGACAGCATGTGGCTTATATGCCACTGTGTATCTCTGTTTGGATGTGGACATGAAAACCTTCCAAGAATTGTGCAGTAAAATGATATATTTTTCCTGATATCATAAGGCAAATTTTTTCACACATATTAAAGAAAGTTTTCAGTCTTGCAGCATTAAAAAAACATAACCACATACATCATCACCAATGCTAAATCAAATGGTCCCTGACCCTAGGATCACTTCCTCACAAAAGTTGTAGAAATCCATCCATTGTCAGATCTGACACATATGAGACAAAAAGGCAAGCCAGACAGGGGTAACATTTGCACCTCCTCTGTCCTTGCATTAATTTACACCTCTGTCCTCCTCAGTGAGTTGGCGGAGGTACTTTACAGTGGACTCATCACCCGTAAGCAGTATTTGGATATGCTTTTGATTCTTTTTAGTCTGATAGCTAATTTATTAACTGACCACACAAGTAAATAAGTATTTGGTTGGTGTTGAAACAGGGCATTCTTAATGACAGATGTCCAACCACTCGCCACTGGAATCTCCCTAGTCCATATATGACAAATTTACCCAGAATGCATTGCTTTGTCAACACCAGTTTTTTTCCTCAGTCATACGAATTTCCAGTCCTATTGTTTACAGTGCTTGATGTCCATGTTTTATTTTTATTTTTCTTCATTTTTACATGCATCTAGGAGAAAGCCGTGCATGTTCATCCGATTGTGCAAGAGTGTTACCGTGAAAGCTTGGAGAGGATGCAACGTCTGTTTAGTGATCTCAGTGGGACAGCTGTGGTGTGACCACGGGACATTGAAGCAGTTAATACTGCTAGTTGTAAGCGACATCTATTTCTACTGGCTTACTGACTGATCAAATGTAGGAATCAGAAGATGCAAAGGGGACGATGGCAGTCGGATGCTGTGATTTTAAGTGGTACTTGTGGAACTTTGAAATGTGTAAGGTTATCAAGTGTTGTGAAGCAGGAAGTAGCATCCGACAGTAGGACAATGTTCTCTGTCACTGCTGTGTGCCGATAAGGAAGTCAAATCTTTGGTTGCGGTTGTATTGCAAGGTGTGTATTTATTATTTGTTACTTAGCTCCAGTTTGGTTTACACTCTTTGGATGCATTTTTAATGCTGGCTGCGCCAGTAACAGTACAACTGGAAAAAAACGGCTGACTGCAAATTTTTTCCAAATAAGGAAAATAATAATTATGTTCCAGCTACGGTGACCCGGATGTGACTTTATTCAGTAGGGAGAATCAAGATGGTGATATGTTTCCTTAGTTCTGAAACATGTAATAAGTGTCAATAGTAAGAAGAAGGAAAAATAATTGAACTGAGAATTTATATTGCAGGGATTACTGTCTGTTTGTTTGACTTATTTTCATTCTCTGAAGAAAGTCAAAGATGATTGATAGTTCAGGTTAGTCTTCTTGGCTTCTTTTTCCCTTGACAAAAGAAACTTATTCCTGGTTGTCTCCACAAGCCAGGTAGCTAGTGAGCCAGTGAACCCTCTGTTATCCCAGGATCACCATTTATATTCTTTTGGGATTGGGAACACTTTGCAGGGATGTTACAGATTGATCAGAATACAGAGGTAACAGAGCAGCAAAAGGAAGCACATGGGAGATGTAAGGAATTGAGGAACGGTGGATCTGGGGAATAAAGTCACTTTCGTGTCCTGTACAGACACATAACCATCTCCATGGACTGATTTAGAGAAAGGAGTTTTACGTAAGCATAAAATACAGAGGCTTGTGCACAGATGCCTGTTCTAATCACCAAAGTTGTAAATGTCTGTAATGTTTTTGCAATTTGGGGCTCTAAACAAGGGAGCTGGTTGAATTACCTTGTTGTTTCCATTGTCCTTGAAATTTGTCATCTCTAACATTAGTTAGCTCACTTCTAAATCAGCCTAATTTGTTTTCATGAATAAAGCAAACGCATTTGCTGTACAGTCACTGCATTCATTCTATTTTTATATTTTTCTGTATTAGTGGTGATACTGCCACTTGGCAGATACTGTGTTTTGCACGCATAAAAGGAACAATGCACAAAGGTCTTAGACCATCAAATGTGCCTTTAGATCCTTAAAGAGCAGTATCTCTTAGTGCTTTATTTATCTGCGAGAAATCCCTTTTTGTCCCTTACAAAATAAGTTCATGGTTACATGAATGAAAGTCAACATGGCAGCCACCACAGAGTTAAAAATCCCCTCTCAAACTTGCAGTAAAATAATGCAGTCTACTTGGTAATTATCAGTACAACAGTGGTACAGCATCATCTGAAGAAATATGGCCAGCTAGGAGTATTTTTCCTAATGTGCCATTTTTTTAATCAGTTCAGCACCAGTCTTAGAAACTAACTCGTCAGTTTCTTTACCATGCATATAGCATATGGAAAATAGAAAATTAATGTCATCAGTAATATACTCAGCCATCAAAAGCATATTCACTCTAACAGTCAAAAGTTTCCAGTGAAATTGCTGGCCTTGTACACTCACTTACTGTATGTCGGCAGTGATGGTCATGTTAACCCCCAAAGCGTGAATCAGCTGCAAATCGGGAATTATCCAAAAACTGTAAATTACAAAATGTGAATACTAAAAAAATATCTCCAGAAACGTCAATGCACATCTACCAAAACAAGAATTTCTTCACAATTTGGTGTATGTGCTTGGTTGAGGAGGCAATGGTGTGAAGCTATGACTGCGCGTCTCTCTCTTTCATTGCACCACGGGGCTTCTCGCCACTCTTCAACTTGCGTGCACGTTAGACTCTTTCACGTTCCCTATTAGTTGATTAACAAGCCAGCGCTTGGTGAATTCTGCTTCATGATGATAGGAAGAGTCAATGTCGAAGTCAGTGTCACTATGGACGCTTGGCTGCCACAAGTCAGTTATCCCTATAGTAACTTTTCTGACACCTCCTCCTTAAAACCCAAAAAGTCAGAAGGATCGTCAGGCCCCGCTTTCACCCTGAAAATCAAGATCAAGCAAGCTTGTCCCCTTCTGCTTCACAGGAGGGTTCCGTCCTCCCCGAGTTTGCCTTCGGGCACCTGCATTATTATTTGACATGTGTACCGCCTCAGTCAAACTCCCCACCTGCCACTGTCCCTGTAGCGGGTCACGGCGAGTGGGGCCAGATGGTTGACATCAGAAGTGAGAGCCTGCTCAGGGCTCGTTACCCCGCCTCACAGGGTGTAGTCTCCCCCCCCCCCCCCCCCAAAATTTTTTTTTTGCAGAGATAAGATTTGCGATCAAGATTTCCTAAAGTAATATCTGAACGAAAATATATATCATGAATGATATTCATGTTTTACGATTTACATTTTGCGAGACCTGCCATTCACGTTTTGTGATATAATTCATCCACAGTTTGCAGCAAATTTATTAATGGTTCATGGATTTTCACAGTTTACATAAATTTTCATTAATGGTTTGCGGATAATTCATGAATTTGCAGCAGATTCGTGTTTTGGGGGTCAACAGATATGCCTATGAAAAGGTTATGGAGTCATGAGGTCTTTGGACGCAGGTGTTTGGTGATGCCAACATCTTTGCAGGAGAACAGAGATCCAGTTTGTTAGTTTATTCCTGTCTAAGTTATGGTTGTGAAACTTGGATGCTCCATGACCCAGTGACCTACAGCCATAACTGGATGTCTTTGTTACTAGGACTACAACCCCTGGCAGAAATTATGGAATCACCGGCCTCGGAGGATGTTCATTCAGTTGTTTAATTTTGTAGAAAAAAAAGCAGATCACAGACATGACACAAAACTAAAGTCATTTCAAATGGCAACTTTCTGGCTTTAAGAAACACTATAAGAAATCAAGAAAAAAAGATTGTGGCAGTCAGTAACGGTTACTTTTTTAGACCAAGCAGAGGAAAAAAATATGGAATCACTCAATTCTGAGGAAAAAATTATGGAATCACCCTGTAAATTTTCATCCCCAAAACTAACACCTGCATCATATCAGATCTGCTCGTTAGTCTGCATCTAAAAAGGAGTGATCACACCTTGGAGAGCTGTTGCACCAAGTGGACTGACATGAATCATGGCTCCAACACGAGAGATGTCAATTGAAACAAAGGAGAGGATTATCAAACTCTTAAAAGAGGGTAAATCATCACGCAATGTTGCAAAAGATGTTGGTTGTTCACAGTCAGCTGTGTCTAAACTCTGGACCAGATACAAACAGCATGGGAAGGTTGTTAAAGGCAAACATACTGGTAGACCAAGGAAGACATCAAAGCGTCAAGACAGAAAACTTAAAGCAATATGTCTCAAAAATCGAAAAATGTACAACAAAACAAATGAGGAACGAATGGGAGGAAACTGGAGTCAACGTCTGTGACCGAACTGTAAGAAACCGCCTAAAGGAAATGGGATTTACATACAGAAAAGCTAAACGAAAGGCATCATTAACACCTAAACAGAAAAAAACAAGGTTACAATGGGCTAAAGAAAAGCAATTGTGGACTGTGGATGACTGGATGAAAGTCATATTCAGTGATGAATCTCGAATCTGCATTGGGCAAGGTGATGATGCTGATATTTTGGACAATTGAAAGGATGTTTGGGGATGATATAATTTTTCAAGATGATAATGCATCTTGCCATAGAGCAAAAACTGCAAAAACATTCCTTGCAAAAAGACACATAGGGTCAATGTCATGGCATAAGGTCAATGTCAATGAGCAGATCTGATTTGATGCAGGTGTTAATTTGGGGGATGAAAATTTACAGGGTGATTCCATAATTTTTTCCTCAGAATTGAGTGATTCCATATTTTTTTTCCTCTGCTTGGTCTAAAAAAGTAACCGTTCCTGACTGCCACAATCTTTTTTTCTTGATTTCTTATAGTGTTTCTTAAAGCCAGAAAGTTGCCATTTGAAATGACTTTAGTTTTGTGTCATGTCTGTGATCTGCTTTTTTTCTACAAAATTAAACAACTGAATGAACATCCTCTGAGGCCGGTGATTCCATAATTTTTGCCAGGGGTTGTATATTCACTGCTGGAATGATTTTATGTCCAAGAAACGGCTATTTACGTAGACTCAGGTGAGGCTACATAAACCATGGAAGTGTGAAGGAGGCCATTCCTTCACACTTGCAATGTGAAGGAATGGCAACTACAACATTTTGGCTATGCATGATCCAGCACATAGGCACTGTAGTGTTGAAGATCCCTCAACTAGAAAAGACGGAGGGGCTCCCCTGATTCACGTGGTTACCATCCAAGATACAAGGTGGTTCTCCAGTATGGTGACTGCAGTAAATGTTATTTATTTATTTTGGATGAATGAAAGCATCACTTGCTTACAAAAATTTAAAATTTTTACAATTCCTGCTTTAGCCTGTTTTTGTAAGTAGTTTGTTTGCAACTAATGATGCACAGAGCAACAAAACGTAAAACGGGGCTTTCACAGCATGAATTGAGTATTCACAATTGTTGGCAGGATGCGCTATCCTAATTACAAAATGTGGCTTTTCATTTAATGAGATATATTTGTTCAGTGGTCAAATGTTATGGAGTTGCTTCGTTTGTCTCTCTTGGAGGACAAATGGTGAAACCTTGCATCTAAATTCTTGACAGTGAAACTAAAAGGACCAAAGCAAGGAGATCTATGTTCCTTGATATTTGACAAGCCATTATCATGTTATATGTTTTTTTTGTATAATTAGGTTGTCTGTTATTTTTCATGCAGAAAGAATCTTTTTAGTCTCTCTTGCTTCTAATTTGTCATCTTCTTTGTTTCCCTGTCATCTTGACTTGAGGAAAACAAATGTAATTTCGCTCATAAAGAGGAAATGAAAGCTTGAAAGACATTAGTAATTAATGTGGCATGCCAGGCTGTTGGTGTGGGTGGGGGAATGTGTGTGGGTGACATTGCAAAGAATATCAAGAGTTAGGCATTCAAGGACATGAAGTAAGTGACTTTTCAAGGCTTTCTTTCTGCTTCTTTTTTTTTTCCTCCCTTATGTTCCTCGCTTCAATTTTGATCCATTTTGTGTTGTTTTGGAAGATAACCCCTGCATTCTGAGTGTCCAATGTTCAGCCATCAGTGCCATTACTTGCTGACCACCTGCTGAAATAGAAAAACCGGGGTGACCTGCATCTGTGTGTGGATGTTCTCATAAGCCCACCCGCTGAAATGAAAGCACTGGCCAGCTGTGAGTGATGAGAGTGTATGGGTGGGAGTGTGTCTGAGCTGTCTGAATTTGTCTCTTGAGGACAACAAAGGAATATAGAAATACTTGGCAATGTAAAATAAATCAGGGGTTCTCGCATGCAAGTTAAAATAGACCGTGTGTGTGAGCACGGTGCTTTTCAATCCTTTTGTTATGAATTAATTCTGCATGTGTATCCGTCGGTCTCTCCTTCATACATATAAATGAATCAGCTATGTGTTAGCTTTCCGTGTGAGAGCACAGATACCGGATGAAGTGGATTTAAAAGCCGCGAATGATTTGAGCATTGGATTTAATTTGAATCATCGGACAAAGTAACCTTGATCACCAGGCAGAAAGATGACTCAACTGTCAGCATCTGCAGGACCTCTGCTGACCAGAGGGGAACTGTAAGTGAATATAAGTAATTATGTACGTGTGTGTGTGTGTGTGTGTGGTCATCCATGGGTTAGAGTCGTAAAAGCTTGTCTGTTTTCCACACTAAAACACTGGGTGTAGACAAGTAACAATTTACCATGAATTAGTTTGATGGTTTGTGTGAATGTGCACATGAACTTTCCATCATGTCCGCTTGAAATTCACACATTTATTCATTTAAAAAACTCTGATTACTTTGTTTCACACATTCTTGGCCTCTTTTAACCTTGCGTTTCTTTTTCTTGTTATATTAGCAAGTATAGATCTGTGCACTGGAAAGCTAACCGAGTAAATCCAAGTAAAGTGTAGCCAGGAAAGCAATCGATAGCTATGTATTGATTAGGCATTAAGTGTGGCCACAAGTCATTTCCTGCCCCTCTCTGTGTTGGAAGATGAATGCTTTTCTGAGCCCTAACATTTTGCATGTTCTTGCTGATGAAAATTAATGAATTAATTAAGATACACCAAACAAATTGAATTCCGTTTTTTTTATTGTTGATATTTGTAATAAATTCTCTTCTTTTTCATTTCTGGTGCTCTCACCTGCATTCTGTGATCAGACGCAGAAAACCACAGATGCAGTGTGCTTACAGATGTGTGTGCGAACTTTATTGATAATCCGAGGCGTTCCGTGTGGCAGACAGATGGCTCTTCTAATCTTCCAGACAGACACTGCCTTCTGATATCTGATCTGAACTGGCGGTGTATAAATGTGTGTGTGGTTTCCAGGAATGAACTCAATAAATCTGCCCTCAGAAAAGCCCTCGCTTTCTCCTGTCTGTGGTGTTCGAACCGTTTGTTATGTTAATTTAACAGTATTTTAACTTGCAGTTAGAATGTTCCAGTCTGTACAATGTTGGTGTTTTGCTCCCTTTTGTTTGTGTTTACTCCAGCCATCATGAGCCGTAGCCAATCTGGACTGTTATCGCAAGGTTCTGTGTCTTGTCTTCATTTTCCCTGTTTTGTTTTTCTTCACATCTGTCAGGCTTTGATAGTCTGACTTTATAAAGGAAATTATGTTGTTAATCTTTTCTTAAGGTGTAAGTGAAAGGAAGAGAAGAGAAAAATAGAATGGCTCTGAAAAAACGTTTTGGTGTTGAGCCAAATGAGTCTCACATTTAACTCGAGTTATGAGTCCCACTCAAATATGCTTAAGCCCTGATCCCACAGAATAATGAAGGATGAATAATGAGCCACGTAGCATGTTTTTTTTTGGGAAGGAGTCCAGTTATTCAACATTCGTGGGAGAATAGTGGCTCTGAGAGGCTCTTAGAGGCAGAATATTCGGCTAACGAGGCTCATCTCTGAGCGTGGCGCTAATTTCAAGAAGTTCAAAATTTAGCAACAACAGCGTGTGGCAGTTTGTGTACAGGTATGACGAGGACACACAAGGATTTTAAGGCCCCCTGACACTTGCACGACTTTGATGCACACACTTGCACGCCCTGTGTTGTGCAGGAGAGTAAACTTGTCTTTAACGGTTGTAGACTGAATGTGAGAGGGGCGTCGGCATGTGCAATTGTGCAAAGAAAATTTTGAAATGTGCAAAAAAAATCTTTCATCCATAAATGTTGTGCAACATTGCGTGATCTACTCGCCAACACTGCGTGCAGCCCGTCAAGTCGAGTAAAGAAGAAGTGAACAGTGTGAGTGGTTGCATCAGCGCACCGCATCAGAGCGCATCTCGTCTGAATGATTTATAACGAGATGTTAAATCTATCAAAAACATACTTTTACAGCTGCACACAAGAACGAAAGAACATGCAACTGTTTTACCAAGCCACGACAATGTAAACATGACAAATGACCTTTTTAGATGGCTCCAAATGCTTTCTCCAGCTCGTTCAGCACGCGAGAACAGCTCCCGGCTGGAGCGGTCCTCTGTGATTCAGGAAGCGATTAGAGCCGTTTTCAGCAGACAATTCACAGAGAAAATGATTAATCTGCTACCATATAATTATTTTATATATGCAGCGTTCAGCGCACAGCACGTGGCGGCCAGTAGAACAAAGCACAGCATCCAGCCGGGAACACAGCGGGTGGGATCGTCACGATGATTTGCATGCAAGTGCATGCATCAAAGTCATGCAAGTGTCAGGGGGCCTTTAGAGGCATATTTGTGGTGAGGATGAGGCTGTTAAAAGCCCATTATCCGAGTACCTGCCAGTTACGAGGACTGGACGCTATTTTGGACAGTCTCAGGGCTCTTGCGCACTACAGTCCCACCTGCTTTGTGCGCTGTATATAAACTGATTTTTTTGAAGCGGATTAGTCATTTTCTGTCAGAGCTTGGATGTTGAAAACACCTCTAATCCCTTCTGGAATCACAGAGGACATTTGGAGCTTTTTTCGCTCTCTGTCTCTTGCAATGAGGTGGAGAATGTATTTGGAACAGCTTAAAAAAGTTAAGGATTTGTAATGTTTTTAATTGTAATTGCTTGGTAAAACAATTGCATGTTCATTCCTTCATTATAAGCAGCTGCAAAAGTATGTTTGTGATAGATTTTGTTATAATGGATCAGATGAGCTCCGCTGTGTGTGCACACTAACGTAATGACTCACACTCAAGACGAGCATTTATGCAAAACACCAGCTCGCAAAAGAGTCTCCAGTCAATAACAGACGAACACAAAGTTAAAAGTTGGATCACGGTGTCAAAATGACTGTAAACTGTGGAAGAAATAAAGCCAGCGAGAAGAAGCGCAGAGGCAACTCTCCAGGAAACCGTGATTCAGTTCATGCTGCGTGACTCATTATTTGTGGCTTATTATTTGGTGGGACCGAGGCTTCATGCATTCAAAGGCATATGAGCAAAATCTACATGTACTTCTGTTCTCTGTGTTTCTTAATCAGGATATGCTCATCACATTTTTAGTTCCTGAGCTGCGTTTTTTTTTTTTTTTTTTTTTTTTGTATTCCCGCTTTTTTCCCCTCCCTATAAACAAAATTGCACAGTAGACTAAACTGCATCCATTAGAAGTCAGGTTTGGCTATGGAAAAATATTTGACGGCTTAATCAAGGTTTTTTGTTCCATTGTACGGGTCTGATTGGACAAAGCTGAAGGCTACCAGGTGTAACATTTCCTCAAGCTAGACATTCAAATTGGGGAAAAATGTGAGTGCAAGCAGAGGTGCTCCAGCCATTCACCGTTTCTGTTCAGATTACATGGCAAATCTTAGAGCGGTTGTGAAACCGTCACTGTTAATTCTGGCATCATGTAGCTAAAATGTTGATGACATCATGCAAACAAACGTGTGTGCCAGCACAACAGGCAGTATAGAGCTTAGGGAAAAATGATTGTGGTCATGTCCATATGTCATGCAATAAGTTGTTAAAGTAATCTAGGCTTAGCTCCAAATACTAACATACTTTGAGTGAACAGTTTAATCTTCCCAGTGGGGTTATGTGTTGCTCAGAGTTGGAGAGTGAAACTGAATGACAGAAGTCTGGATGCAGTCTGGTGCTGGAGAACACTTTCTCGCATCTCATGGACACTAAAAGCCCAAAATGCAGAGGTGATTAGAGCACAAAAAACAGAAGCGGCAGCAAATCCTGTGTGCCTTGGGGCCTGATGGAACCGATGTTCACCACCAGATTTCGTAGCATGCAGCAGATGAGAGTTTACTATTCCTCCAGGATGCGACACTGATCCATAACAGGTTAGTTCCTCAGCTACTACCAATTTATAGCTGGGTGGACTGGGACAATGCAGATGAAGTGTCACAGAAGAGAATCAGCTCCTTATCTGACTGGGCTACCTGCTATGAGGGGTGATTCAAAGTTTTGAGCCTGACCCACGAAAAGTAGGGCATGGTTCTCCATCTTTTACATTCTGAGGTACCAGTGTTTCTCGAGAATGTATGAAATTTTGACTCACTGGGTGCAATGTTGAGAAATACTTTTTCTGTATTACTGCTACCGGTACTACTTTTTCTGTATTGGGTTATATATCACTGTTGACACAATGGTCATCATACTAATGCTGACCTATTTCAGTCATGTGATGCAGACTAAAGATGGAATTGGAAAGGGCTTGATACTTGTAAGTATGACAAGCATTCCAAGAAGAGGAAGCTAGCATCTGCAGTGGTGTCTGGAAATGAGTAGTACAAGAAAAATCTTATTTGCCCTAAATGATCTGTCTTGGAACAGATCTCAGAATACTTCACTTGCAGCCAGACGACACTGAGAAAATACTTTTTGATCGACAGATTGACCTCTGGAGATGCGTGATAAATATGGCATGTGCTGCGTGGCTGTGGCACTCAAAATTGATTTGTGGTGGGCGAAAACAAAAATTTTGTTTCTCTTTGCAGTTTATCAGGTTCTTAAAAATGAAAGACTATGACATTATCTGCATTAACTGAAGATTTGTTTGTGTCTCAGGAGCTTTACTGAAGTTATATTTATGTATTTCTGTCTTGACTACCTGTCCCAGGGTACATACAGTACCCAGTAGCAGTATTTTCCTCAAACTGATTTAGCCTCTCTAACCTGATAGCTGATGAAAGGAATTGAGATGTGTAGAAGCTCGATTAGCATATAAAAGCACGCTGACAAGCTATCTGATCATTCTAATGCCATCTGTATTCAGTGCAGCAAATTAGTAATGGGGCCTTTGTGATTGTGTGGATGCTTTTGCAACCCCCACAAAAAATATTCCTATCATTTTTAAGCCTCATGCTGTAGATTTTTATTTTTTTCTGCTATTTTTCCATTGAGTTTATTTTTTATTCCAACCGAAAAGCAGAGCCATTATTTGTGTAGCCTGTGGACAAAGCCATGAATTATTGACGGTGAAAAACAATTTAAATTGCTTAAAGTTGTAATTATTTATTTATCGGCAAATTCTCTTGGGTTTGGTTCCATGCCCTCTCCACCTAAGTTGTATAATTGTGCAAGGAATCGTAAAAACAAATGCTGCATTTGAATTTCTGTAACAGGTGAATGTTTGTTTCTCTCTCTCGATACTAGACTTCATCAGTTTTCTTTTAATCGACTGCCTTGTTAACCTTTACATTCAAGTTGTGCAGAAAACATGCGTAATAAGTGGGGCATTATGATTACAATTTAAATTTTTTAACCCTCAAGCGGCCAAGCTATTTTGGAGACTAATATGACCGAGTGGGGTCATTTATGAACCCATTGACTTTATATTGGAATGCTTCTATATAAATAATTGTTTTAGGGTTTTTCATATTTAGTCCAATATAGTTGCCCATCATCTAATGTAATAAAGTATGGAATTTGATATTTATTTTACCAAAATACACACACCGATAGAACAATATTACCTTGTCTGTTGCATCATGTAAAATCCAAGTTACCTTTTATTTATTTGCTTCAAAACTGAAAACAATACATCATAAAAAGTAAAGCTGCTTTGAGTACAATATGTATTACAACATGGTAGGATAGTTATAAGCATCAACATATTCCATAAAGGTTCTATATCAGGGTGGTCTGACATCTCAGAGGTACGATCTTAACTGTCTAATACTGACTCATTTACATCAATGGAGCTATTTTCAGCCTCACTCTGGACATCAAGAATCAGTCTCAATGCACTTGTGCAGCTGTAAATCTTGCAAATCTTGTAAATCCAGGTCTGCTGGCCATGCTTCCCTGCAAAACAGAAAAATATAATTCAATTTCAATTCAGTTTATTTCATTTGTACAGTGCTGTATAAATGAAAGTATGGCAAGCAAGACAGAGCTTTAAACTAAAGCTGGTGTGACTGGTGACCTCTACTGGGTTGGCTCTCACTGCGGTATTGTATCACTTCCTGTTCGGGAGCACAGCAGTGTTTTGCTGTATCTGTTAGCTGTTTAATCTGCGCAGTTAGATTGATCTAGTTAACTAGATAACGATTTGTTTCACAGTGTAATCTTCACGTGCCTTAACTAAAGCACTCCCTCTGCTGAATCACCTCTAAATTATTTACACATTATTCACTTTGTGTGTTTTTAGGAATCCGCTAGCTTAGCGCAGCTACTAGCTCTTAGCCGGTTTAGCATGGCGGCTTCTCCTGTCTCTCCCACACTTTTCTGCTCTGGGAGTGAAATGTTTAGTTATTCCTCGGCCTCCTTTAGCAGTAATGGTACTTGTAATAAGTGTAGCTTATTCGTAGCTTTGAATGCCAGGCTGGGCGAATTGGAGACTCTGCTCCGCACCGTGGAAAATCCTACAGCTAGCCAGGCCCCTGTAGTCGGTGTGGACCAAGGTAGCTTAGCCGCCGTTAGTTCCCCTCCAGCAGATCCCAAGCAGCCGGGAAAGCAGGCCGACTGGGTGACTGTGAGGAGGAAGCGTAGTCTTAAACAGAAGCCCCGTGTACACCGCCAACCCGTTCACATTTCTAACTGTTTTTCCCCACTCTGCGACACACCCGCTGAGGAACAAACTCTGGTTATTGGCGACTCTGTTTTGAGAAATGTGAAGTTAGCGAGACCAGCAACCATAGTCAATTGTCTTCCGGGGGCCAGAGCAGGCGACATCCATCCATCCATTTTCTTCCGCTTTATCTGGAGTCGGGTCGCGGGGGCAGCAGCTCAAGCAAAGCCGCCCAGACCTCCCGATCCACCACACCTCCTCCAGCTCCTCCGGGGGAACCCCAAGGCGTTCCCAAGCCAGCCGAGAGATGTAGTCCCTCCAGCGTGTCCTGGGTCTTCCCCGGGGACTCCTCCCAGTGGGACGTGCCCGGAACACCTCTCCAGCGAGGCGTCCAGGGGGCATCCGCAAAAGATGCCCGAGCCACCTCAGCTGACTCCTTTCGACGTGGAGGAGCAGCGGCTCGACTCCAAGCTCCTCCCGAGTGACCGAGCTCCTCACCCTATCTCTAAGGGAGCGCCCAGCCACCCTGCGGAGGAAACTCATCTCAGCCGCTTGTACTTGCGATCTCGTTCTTTCGGTCATGAGCCAAATCTCATGACCATAGGTGAGGATTGGAACGTAGATCGATCGGTAAATCGAGAGCTTTGCCCCCCTACTCAGCTCTCTCTTCACCACGACGGTCCGATACAGCGACCGCATCACTGCAGATGCTGCACCGATCCGTCTATCGATCTCACGCTCCATCCGTCCCTCACTCGTGAACAAGACCCAGAGATACTTAAACTCCTCCACTTGAGGCAAGGACACTCCACCGACCTGAAGAGGGCAAAGCACCTTTTTCCGGTCAAGAACCATGGCCTCGGATTTGGAGGTGCTGATTTTCATCCCGGACGCTTCACACTCGGCTGCAAACCACCCCAGTGCACGCTGAAGGTCCTGATTTGACGAAGCCAACAGAACCACATCGTCCGCAAACAGCAGAGACGAGATTCTGTGGTTCCCAAACCAGACCCCTTCTGCACCCTGGCTGCGCCTAGAAATTCTGTCCATAAAAATAATGAACAGAACCGGTGACAAAGGGCACCCCTGGCAGAGGCCAACGTGCACTGGAAACAGGTTTGACTTACTACCGGCAATGCGAACCAAGCTCCTGCTGTGGTCGTACAGGGACTGGATAGCCCTTAGCAAAGGACCCCAGACCCCGTACTCCCGGAGCACTCCCCACAGGGTGCGCCGAGGGACACGGTCGAATGCCTTCTCCACATCCACAAAACACATGTGAACTGGTTGGGCAAACTCCCATGAACCCTCGAGCACCCGATGGAGCGTGTAGAGCTGGTCCAGTGTGCCGCGACCAGGACGAAAACCACACTGCTCCTCCTGAATCCGAGGTTCGACCATCGGTCGAATTCTCCTCTCCAGTACTCTGGAATAGACCTTACCGGGGAGGCTGAGGAGTGTGATCCCCCTATAGTTGGAACACACCCTCCGGTCCCCCTTCTTAAACAGAGGGACCACCACCCCGGTCTGCCAATCCAGAGGCACTGTCCCCGATCGCCACGCGATGTTGCAGAGGCGTGTCAGCCAAGACAGCCCCACAACATCCAGAGACTTAAGGTACTCAGGACGGATTTCATCCACCCCAGGAGCCTTGCCACCAAGGAGCTTTCTAACCACCTCGGTGACTTCGGCCTGGGTAATGGATGAGTCCGCCTCCGAGTCCCCAGTCTCTGCTTCCTCTTCGGAAGACGTGACGATGGGATTGAGGAGATCCTCGAAGTACTCCTTCCACCGCCCGACAACATCCCAAGTCAGGGTCAACAGCTCCCCACCTGCACCGTAAACAGTGCTGGTGGAGAGCTGCTTCCGCCTCCTGAGGCATCGGACGGTTTGCCAGAATCTCTTTGAGGCTGACCGATAGTCCTCCTCCATAGCCTCCCCGAACTCCTCCCAGACCCGAGTTTTTGCCTCTGCGACCGCACGGGCTGCGGCACGCTTGGCCTGCCGGTACCTGTCAGTTGCCTCTGGGGTCCCACCTACCAACAAAGATACGTAGGACTCCTTCTTCAGCTTGATGGCATCCCTTACTTCCTGTGTCCACCACCGGGCTCGGGGATTGCCGCCACGACAGGCACCAGAGACCTTGGGACCACAGCTACGAGCAGCCGCATCGACAATGGAGGTGGAGAACATGGTCCACTCGGACTCCATGTCTCCAACTTCCCCCGGGATCTGGGAGAAGCTCTCCCGGAGGTGGGAGTAGAAGACCTCGCTGACAGAGGGTTCCCCCAGTCGTTCCCAGCAGACTCTCACGATACGTTTGGGCCTGCCAGGTCTTACCAGCTTCCTACCCTCCCAGCGGATCCAACTCACCACCAGGTGGTGATCAGTCGACAGCTCTGCCCCTCTCTTCACCCGAGTGTCCGAGACATGTGGCCGAAGGTCAGATGATACAACTACAAAGTCGATCATCGACCTCCGGCTCAGGGTGTCCTGGTGCCACGTGCACTTATGGACACCCTTGTGCTCGAACATGGTGTTTGTGATGGACAAACTGTGACTAGCACAGAAGTCCAACAACTGAACACCACTCGGGTTCAGATCGGGGAGGCCGTACTTCCCGATCACCCCCCTCCAGGTCTCACTGTCGCCGCCCACGTGGGCGTTAAAATCCCCCAGGAGAACAATGGAGTCCCCAGTTGGAGCGCTATCTAGTACCCCTCCCAGGGACTCCAGGAAGGTCGGGTACTCTGCACTGCCGCTCGGCCCGTAGGCCGAGACAATGGTGAGAGACCTGCCCCCGATCCGAAGGCGTAGGGACGCGACCCTCTCGTTCACCGGAGTGAACTCCAACACTTGGCGACTGAGCTGGAGAGCAATAAGCAAAGCGACACCAGCTCTCCGCCTCTCCCCGTGGGCGACGCCAGAAAAATGAAGCGTCCAGCCCCTCTCCAGGAGTTGAGAGCAGGCGACATTGAAGGAAATTTGAAACTGCTGGCGAAGGCTAAGCGTAAATTTGGTAAGATTGTAATTCACGTCGGCAGTAATCACACCCGGTTACGCCAATCGGAGGTCACTAAAATTAACATTGAATCGGTGTGTAACTTTGCAAAAACAATGTCGGACTCTGTAGTTTTCTCTGGGCCCCTCCCCAATCGGACAGGGAGTGACATGTTTAGCCGCATGTTCTCCTTGAATTGCTGGCTGTCTGAGTGGTGTCCAAAAAATGAGGTGGGCTTCATAGATAATTGGCAAAGCTTCTGGGGAAAACCTGGTCTTGTTAGGAGAGACGGCATCCATCCCACGTTGGATGGAGCAGCTCTCATTTCTAGAAATCTGGCCAATTTTATTAAATCCTCCAAACCGTGACTATCCAGGGTTGGGACCAGGAAGCAGAGTTGTAGTCTTACACACCTCTCTGCAGCTTCTCTCCCCCTGCCATCCCCTCATTACCCTATCCCCATAGAGACGGTGCCTGCTCCCAGACCACCAATAACCAGCAAAAATCTATTTAAGCATAAAAATTCAAAAAGAAAATATAATATAGCACCTTCAACTGCACCACAGACTAAAAGAGTTAAATGTGGTCTATTAAACATTAGATCTCTCTCTTCTAAGTCCCTGTTCGTAAATGATATAATAATTGATCAACATATTTATTTATTCTGCTTTACAGAAACCTGGTTACAGCAGGATGAATATGTTAGTTTAAATGAGTCAACACCCCCGAGTCACACTAACTGCCAGAACGCTCGTAGCACTGGCCGAGGCGGAGGATTAGCAGCAATCTTCCACTCCAGCTTATTAATTAATCAAAAACCCAGACAGAGCTTTAATTCATTTGAAAGCCTGACTCTTAGTCTTGTCCATCCAAATTGGAAGTCCCAAAAACAGTTTTATTTGTTGTTATCTATCGTCCACCTGGTCGTTACTGTGAGTTTCTCTGTGAATTTTCGGACCTTTTGTCTGACTTAGTGCTTAGCTCAGATAAGATAATTATAGTGGGTGATTTTAACATCCACACAGACAGGGGCGTAGGTTTGCATATGGACCATAGGGACAAGTCACAACCAATATTTTGGGATGGCAAAATAGTCCCTACCAATATTTAGAATTTTTTTTATATAACAAAATCATTCACTATTTTTTTGCGAACTCGATACTATAATTTTAGTCGTCACGTTTTGTGTTTTCAACGTGCCAGAGTGACAGGGTTACCCATGTTGCAATTTCATTAGCTCACGTTCTTCTCACATGGACGTAAACAAAGCGCATCTCGTGGCAGGCAGTGCTTAATTTGTAAAGTGGGAGGTCCCAGAGCGCAGAGGATGGGTGGCTCCGGTGCTGTGTTGCCAGATGTACGATAATTAGCGTATTTGTACGATAGTTTTGCCCTCTGTACGATCAATAAATGTACGATCAATAAATGTACGATCAATAATGGGAAAAAATCCAATATGTACGATAATTTCAGTTGGTTGCCCAAACACGCATCTCTCTCTGACACCCAAGAATCATTTTGCAGGTGTTGCACTCAGGCGGCATCAAATGCTGGCTTTGGGCGACCGGGACAGTTATTTGAAAGCCCGCCCCCTCTCCATACAAAGTAATGAGTTCCCATCCAATCTCTGCCGTGACAGGAAGATTCCCCAACCAACATCTTTTTTTTTTTCTCGAAACTTTATTTCAACAAATGCAATAACAAACGAACAAAACACAAGAGCAAAGAGATATACAAGAAGAATAAAAAAAAGTTAAAGTTCCTTATGGAGGTGTCAACATTTTTTTCTGTGTTCAACAAAATCTGCACAAGTGGCCATGGCATCGGATGACGACAGCGACCTCGAGGTTGAATTCGACTCTTTCTAGTCTGGTAATTAACACGTTTGTGTCCCTTCACAGAAAAAAAAAAATCTTTCTAGTCTGGTAGTGCATTTGCTTGTGCATTTGCGTTCTTTTTGTGCCATAGTTTCCCCATTACTATAATTACTGTTTAAAAATGTGACATAAAATTCTTTGTAAATAAAAAAAAAAAACAACGCTAAAATAGCTACGTTGTATGCGTTTTGTTTGTGTACGATAATTTGTCCCAAAATACGATAATTTTGAGGTTTTGGTACGATAGTTTCATATTTCATATCTGGCAACACTGCTCCGGTGCAGAAAAACAAGAAGGGCGGGGGCTTGCGAACAATGCTGTGCGCCACACTTAAAATAAACTGCACACCCACACAAACATGCACGCACACCTTCACAAATGACACTAACACCCTGCCTTTTCCTCAAAAATTACTACATTTATGTTTGCTGTCTGTACTTTTCTGTCACTTTTGCGTTCTTTTTCATACTTTTCCCTCGTTTCAAAAGTCACCGAACGCACTTTACCGTAATATATGCAACATATAGCATACTGTTGGAAAGCACGGGTTCTTGGCTTGCTGTCAGTGTTGAAATTTTTCAGCGTGAGGGCTTACATGAGAACTTACGGTAATGAGAATCAGCGGCGCACTAGTGTGAAACTTCCGTGTTTTTCCTCTGCGTTATGACATCACAGGCTTACGTTTACCGTAATACACCCTATATATCATTGTAAAGCCCTTTTTTTTGTTGGCAAATTAGGTTGCCAGATACCTACAACTGCATTATTGATGAAGAGAATAGATTATACATCTTGGTTGCAAAAACTTTTTTTTTTGTTAGCTCCACAAGTATTTTTTTTGTTGTCTTGTTCTCTCAGGTGTAGGCTTATAGAATAGATTCGTGATTTTGGGTTTGTTATTTAAGCTATTTCTTTGTCTGCCTACACACTTAATAATGTAAATAAAGTGTTAAATTATTCAGCATTATGTCGTCATATGTTATGTATTATGCTGTACTTGTGCGTCTAATGGTATGAGTGGGTTAGGGGGTGGTGGTGGTGGTGGGCAGGGGGGTGGTATTGTCCCTACCAAAGCTGAGACCAAACCTACGCCCTTGCACACAGATGCTGAGAATGACAGTCTCAACACTGCATTTAATCTATTGTTAGACTTGATTGGCTTTGCTCAAAATGTAAATGAGTCCACCCACCACTTTAATCATACCTTAGATCTTGTTCTGACTTATGGTATGGAAATTGAAGACTTAACAGTATTCCCTGAAAACCCCCTTCTGTCTGATCATTTCTTAATAACATTTACATTTACTCTGACGGACTACCCAGCAGTGGGGAATAAGTTTCCTTACAGTAGAAGTCTTTCAGAAAGCGCTGTAACTAGGTTTAAGGATATGATTCCTTCTTCGTGTTCTCCAATGCCATATACCAACACAGGGCAGAGTAGCTACCTAAACTCTGTGAGTGAGATAGATTATCTCATCAATAGTTTTACATCCTCAATGAGGACAACTTTGGATGCTGTAGCTCCTCTGAAAAAGAGAGCCTTAAATCAGAAGTGCCTGACTCCGTGGTATAACTCACAAACTCGCAGCTTAAAGCAAATAACCCGTATGTTGGAGAGGAAATGGCGTCTCACTAATTTAGAAGATCTTCACTTAGCCTGGAAAAAGAGTCTGTTGCTCTATAAAAAAGCCCTCCGTAAAGCTAGGACATCTTACTACTCATCACTAATTGAAGAAAATAAGAACAACCCCAGGTTTCTTTTCAGCACTGTAGCCAGGCTGGCAAAGAGTCAGAGCTCTATTGAGCTGAGTATTCCTTTAACTTTAACTAGTAATGACTTCATGACTTTCTTTGCTAATAAAATTTGAACTATTAGAGAAAAAATTATTCATAACCATCCCAAAGACATATCGTTATCTTTGGCTGCTTTCAGTGATGCCTGTATTTGGTTAGACTCTCTCTGATTGTTCTGTCTGAGTTATTTTCATTAGTTACTTCATCCAAACCATCAACACGTCTGTTAGACCCCATTCCTACCAGGCTGCTCAAGGAAGCCCTACCATTAATTAATGCTTCGATCTTAAATATGATCAAGCTATCTTTATTAGTTGGCTATGTACCACAGGCTTTTAAGGTGGCAGTAATTTAACCATTACTTAAAAAGCCATCACTTGACCCAGCTATCTTAGCTAATTATACGCCAATCTCCAACCTTCCTTTTCTCTCAAAAATTCTTGAAAAGGTAGTTGTAAAACAGCTAACTGATCATCTGCAGAGGAATGGTCTATTTGAAGAGTTTCAGTCAGGTTTTAGAATTCATCATAGTACAGAAACAGCATTAGTGAAGGTTACAAATGATCTTCTTATGGCCTCAGACAGTGGACTCATCTCTGTGCTTGTTCTGTTAGACCTCAGTGCTGCTTTTGATACTGTTGACCATAAAATTTTATTACAGAGATTAGAGCATGCTATAGGTATTAAAGGTACTGTGCTGCGGTTTGAATCATATTTATCTAATTGATTACAATTTGTTCATGTAAATGGGGAATCTTCTTCACAGACTAAGGTTAATTATGGAGTTCCACAAGGTTCTGTGCTAGGACCAATTTTATTCACTTTATACATGCTTCCCTTAGGCAGTATTATTAGACAGCATTGCTTAAATTTTCATTGTTACGCAGATGATACCCAGCTTTATCTATCCATGAAGCCAGAGGACACACACCAATTAGCTAAACTGCAGGATTGTCTTACAGACATAAAGACATGGATGACCTCTAATTTCCTGCTTTTAAACTCAGATAAAACTGAAGTTATTGTACTTGGCCCCACAAATCTTAGAAACATGGTGTCTAACCAGATCCTTACTCTGGATGGCATTACCCTGATCTCTAGTAATACTGTGAGAAATCTTGGAGTCATTTTTGATCAGGATATGTCATTCAATGCGCATATTAAACAAATATGTAGGACTGCTTTTTTGCATTTGCGCAATATCTCTAAAATTAGAAAGGTCTTGTCTCAGAGTGATGCTGAAAAACTAATTCATGCATTTATTTCCTCTAGGCTGGACTATTGTAATTCATTATTATCAGGTTGTCCTAAAAGTTCCCTGAAAAGCCTTCAGTTAATTCAAAATGCTGCAGCTAGAGTACTGACAGGGACTAGAAGGAGAGAGCATATCTCACCCATATTGGCCTCTCTTCATTGGCTTCCTGTTAATTCTAGAATAGAATTTAAAATTCTTCTTCTTACTTATAAGGTTTTGAATAATCAGGTCCCATCTTATCTTAGGGACCTCATAGTACCATATCACCCCAATAGAGCGCTTCGCTCTCAGACTGCAAGCTTACTTGTAGTTCCTAGGGTTTGTAAGAGTAGAATGGGAGGCAGAGCCTTCAGCTTTCAGGCTCCTCTCCTCTGGAACCAGCTCCTAATTCAGATCAGGGAGACAGACACCCTCTCTACTTTTAAGATTAGGCTTAAAACTTTCCTTTTTGCTAAAGCTTATAGTTAGGGCTGGATCAGGTGACCCTGAACCATCCCTTACTTATGCTGCTATAGACTTAGACTGCTGGTGGGTTCCCATGATGCAGTGAGTGTTTCTTTCTCTTTTTGCTCTGTATGCACCACTCTGCATTTAATCATTAGTGATTGATCTCTGCTCCCCTCCACAGTATGTCTTTTTCCTGGTTCTCTCCCTCAGCCCCAACCAGTCCCAGCAGAAGACTGCCCCTCCCTGAGCCTGGTTCTGCTGGAGGTTTCTTCCTGTTAAAAGGGAGTTTTTCCTTCCCACTGTCGCCAAGTGCTTGCTCACAGGGGATCGTTTTGACCGTTGGGGTTTTTCCGTAATTATTGTATGGCTTTGCCTTATAATATAAAGCGTCTTGGGGCAACTGTTTGTTGTGATTTGGCGCTATATAAATAAAATTGATTTGATTTGATACAGTGCCAATTCACAACAAAGCTGCCCCTATGCGTTTCACACAAGTAAGGTCCCCTTTCACACCGGGCCAACACAGAGTTGCATTGTGCGGTGTTATGATGACGCAGAGTTTATGCAGCCTAACACCACAATATACTGAGCGATGCATAGGGCGACACAAAGGGCACCATGAAACGGATGCAAAAAATGAAACATGTTGAATTTTTTTCGCGGATTTTCGGCATAGAGCACTGGATGCAGAAAGGAAGTAGTTTCATGCAGGTTGAGGCAAGGTTATGGTACTTAACGTGACTGGATGCCACACCCACACAGTACCACGCTACCCGACAGCAATTTATGATTCCTGCTGTGCTCCATTGTTGCCGAGCTATAAATCGTGCAGGACTGTTGTCGAACTTTTTATTCCGTAACACAATGCAGTAGAGCACATGTGAACAATTAAATGAAAAAAATGCTCATTATAGCCTGGCTGCAGCTTCTCTGCACTTTCACCTCCTCAAGTTGATTGTGTTAAATAAAGTCCTTTAACTTCTGCTCACAGACCGACTGCCAGCGAGAGGACATGTCTACATCCAGTATAACTCCTCACGGAGGACATCTCCACATCTACAACCGGATGGATTGTGTGCATGTGTGCGCAATCACTGGCTGCAGCTCTGCTGTCACAGGAAGAATGATAAACTGGAACAGAAATCAGAGCACATATCTGCAGCGCTGTACAAGAAGAAAGATAAACTAGAAGAGAAATCAGAGAGCACACTTGCAGCGCTGCAGTAGAAGAAAAATAAACGAGAACAGAACACACATCAGAGCGCACACCTGCAGTGCAGCACAGGAAAAACGAGAAATCAGATAAGAGAAAGCAGTAATAAAATCCATTAACTCCTGAAAATAATGTATTCTGACTTTTTCCACTGTATCAACTCCATCTGTGTGTCCAGGCAGTCTGGAGTCAAGCTTCTCCCCCCTGCTGCACAAAAACTGACGCAGACATTCTTGCATATTATGATACACAGCATATGCAACTCTATGCAGGCCCAGTGTGAAATGGGAGTAAGCTTACCAACCGCTAGAACAAGCACACAGGTGACAATGGTAAGGGAAAAAGTTCCTCTGATGATATTAAGGAAGAGACCTCAAGCAGACCAGATTCAAAGGGGTGACACACTGCTTAGGCCATTCTAACAATTACAAGGTTTTGCAAAGTTTTACAAAGCTGAAGAAACAGAAAATAGAAAATCTAACAACATAATAATATAAAGAAGATGAGAAGTCCTCCCTGGCGTCAACACCACAGGCAGGGGTCGTCCACGCCGTCAGTGGGCCTGTCCCCATGACAGGGTCATTTTCACATGCAGACTGCAGCAATAATGATTAGAGTTGGAAAAGTACAATACCATCTGAAGCTATAATGTCGAAAATCTCATAGATCTCCCTGGGGTCATAAGTGACCCCAACATAAGTTTGGATTGTATTTGTCACACGAATCGCCTGATACTTGCAAAATTCTATGAACAAATGCAGGACAAATTGATTGACAAATTCATGGTAGGAAACCTGTATCCCATTTGTATTGGTGGAATGGTGCACGAACATATGCCTGGGGTCATAAATGAACCCACTCTGTCACTTGAGGGTTAAATATTCAGCTCTAGAGAATAAACCCGCTTCCATTCTGAGTGTGTTTACCCATGATTCCGAGCATGCAGCCATATTGTATGGCAGAGAATGTGAACATGGAGGTAGCACCGGTGAGCCGTGAAGCGCCAGTTGGTGCTGAAGTCAGGTAATGGTTAATTTATGCATGGTGTTTGGGTGTACAAACCGTGTCAGTGTAGACAACAGGTCACTGAAGTTACTTGACATCCCGAGAGTCATCAGATCAAGCAGAACGGACCGAGGGGCTTTCTTACGAGTGACGCAAGCTGTAGTTAACTCGGATCAACAGAGCAAAGTGTGCTTACAAAGTGTGCTCTGAGCATTTCATCTCAGGTAAGTATTTTTTGTTGGTAATTCTGAAAAGACTAAATTAATACATGATGCAATAATATAACGATTGTGAGTTCTTGAAACAGTGAAATTTGGCCATTTCCCCCTCCATTTACGAGGTTTTGCTATTTCTTTAACCATCTAGACCAGCTTCAACCTCATAAGCATCAAAGACATCAGTCGCCTTTAGCTTCTCATTGTAGGGAACAAATGTAGGTTTACTTCATAACAACACCTTTGTTGTTCAGTACTAAACACAAGCGCAGCAAATCTGAGTGTGTGTTGGATGGTTGAAGCTGTGTTTAAAGTAGACCTGTATTGAAATAAATGTGGTCAGATCTCAGAAAGAAATAGCTGATATGTATTTATAAGACCCTTATGAATGCAGTAAAGTAAATCTGCAAGCCCAAATTTGTAATTCAGCAGAGAAATCTTCGTTTAAAAATGACAAATTTGCAGCTAAAATTTGGCCCTCCGCGAAAACTGTTTGTGCATCCGGGACATTACAGTGACGTGCAGCAGAAGACGGAGTGCTAGCGCCTTCAGTCCGATCCCGCATTGAAATTGATTTTATCTGTTAGTAATGTTACTGTTACACACATCCTGGTTTCAACATCCAAAACTAAGCTGCAGTGAATGCGAGATACAGCTCTGCATGCTCAGATCAGTGACATTGACAGCGGGCGATGTTCTTCCCCGACTCTTACGCCTTGCTCTCACTGCCTCCGATGCACTTACCGAGTCAGCGGGCCACTCACACCGCCCCCGTGTCTGCTGTGCAGCCGGCACCACCTCCCTGTCTCCTGAATGGAGGTGCGGCCAGTGACGTGCAGCAGAAGACGGAGTGCTAGCGCCTTCAGTCCGATCCCGCATTGAAATTGATTTTATCTGTTAGTAATGTTACTGTTACACACATCCTGGTTTCAACATCCAAAACTAAGCTGCAGTGAATGCGAGATACAGCTCTGCATGCTCAGATCAGTGACATTGACAGCGGGCGATGTTCTTCCCCGACTCTTACGCCTTGCTCTCACTGCCTCCGATGCACTTACCGAGTCAGCGGGCCACTCACACCGCCCCCGTGTCTGCTGTGCAGCCGGCACCACCTCCCTGTCTACTGAATGGAGGTGCGGCCAACTTGGCAACAAGTCCAGAGACTACGCTCACTGTTTTGATGCGGAGTGGCCGGCTGCCCGCAAGGACAGACTTCTTGCAGCAAAATCCGCAGCGGCCCACGGTCTCGGTAATCGCAGCCTCAGAGCTCCGTGGCCGCTGAGAGGTTTGTATCTTTTTTAATGACTTGCATTCTTTGCGGGTCCCGCATCCATACCCCGCAACGGTAACACCAGAGGCTAAAGACAGTAGATTTTCAATGTGACACCACTCAATCAAACGGGCGTATGAAAAAGTCCCCAAAAATAATTTTCAAGCAAAAATAAAAGAAATGTATACTCACCAAACGTACCGCAAGACAATATGAAGTTTTTAAAAAAGTCGATCCTTCCGTATAAGACAGTAAAAAGGTGCTTTTGTAAGAGATGCAAACTGACGTAAATCCACAAATTACAGTTGGTGCGTGCAATGCATGCTGGGATAGGGTCTTCTCTTTGACGTCTCGGCAACGTCCCGGATGTGATGACAGTTTTGCGGAGGACTAAATTTTAGCTGTAAATTTGTCATTTTTAAACGAAGATTTCTCCGTTGAATGACAGATCTGGGCTTGCAGATTTACTTTACTACATTCAGAAGGATCTTATGTGTAAATATGTCATTTTTTGGTCCAAAGATCTGACTGCATTTATTTCAATGCAGGTCTACTTTAAGAGCTTCACTGTGTTCATTTTGGTGGCATTGCAAAGATCAAGCAGTGTTTTCAAGCATTAAATCATGATTACCTGTAATATGGTGGAACAATAGCAGGTGCACTTCTCACGATGGGCCTAATGCACAAACCTTTTCATAAGCTTCTCTCAAATCTTTCTTACTTTTTTCTGTATGACAGCTTGTACGAACTTGCCATGTCAGATTCAGGAAACACTCATAATTGCATCACCTGTGTCAACATGGTGAATAAATAGCACCTGCAAACTGCCATGTAAGTATAGCTGCCTTGCCCCACATCAGAGCTTTTATTCAGTTTTCAAACTGGGATCTTAGAGAGGATGACGTTCTGCTCACAGAAAAACATATGTCTGTAAAAGTGTAAAATAAATAAACAAAAAAAAATAAATAAAACACAATCTTGAATTACTGGACCAGCTAATATCAGTAATGGGGTAAAAAATAATGAGTGTCATTAATATAGTTTCAGCTGAGAGCCAGACACTGAGATAAAGAAGTACTATATTTATTTGTTTGTTTGCTTATTTTTTTAATTTAAGATCTCATTTGAGGGCAACACGGTGGATAGTGATTAGCCCTGTTGCCTCACAGCAAGAAGGCCATGTTATCGTTTCCTACCGTTTCTGTGCAGAGGTTGCATGTTATCCCCGTGTTTGCTTGGGTTCCCTCCGGGTGCTCCGGCTTCCTCCCACAGCAAAGGCACATAGGATAGGTGAATTAGAAACTTTAAATTGTCCATAGGTGTGAATGTGTTTGTCCGTCTGCTTTATGTGGCCCTGTGATAGACTGGCGTCCTGTCCTTGGTGTACCCCACCTCACACCTAATGACTGCTGGGATAATCTCCAGTCCTCCCGTTACCCTTAATTGAAGTAAGCGGGTGTAGAAAATGAATGAATGAATGAATGAACTTATTTGACACTACTGGCATCTACTGGTCAAATAGAGGTGGTGACCAAGTGGTTAGTGTGCTTGGTTTCAATGCAGAAGGTTCCTGGTTCAAATCCCTCATTTCTCCATGTAATGTGGAGTTGTGACAGGAAGAACATCTGGTGTAAAACTTGTACCAATTCAACATGCAGATCTGCTGTAGTGACCCCGAGTGGAAAAAAACAAGGGAGCAGCTGAAGGGACTTACTATGCAATGTGTTGTAAGGTCACAGTCACATAGCACAATTTCACTGGATATGCAGCAACAAAAAATGTGGTGTAATAGTCATTATTAACAAGCTATAGATGCAAGAAATACAGTATAATAGCAGTTATTAACATAATATATGAAATACCATTGATGGGGGGACCCATATCTTTTTTTTTTCCCCACCGCATGGCCAAAATGTCATGGCTGACGTTGCCTCATAATGGAACAGGCACACCTCATTTACGTTACCATTCATATTCCACAACAGCTCAGGGGAAAATTTCAAAGGATTCTATTGGAAAAGTAAAAAAAAAAAAACTAAATAAATAAATTATAAAAATCTTGTTTAGAGTATGGATGTGTTCATCTGCGCACTTATTTTTTTTTAAAGGCTTGTCACATTTTTCACTCTAAAGCACTCTGAATTTATTGACTTTGTCCTGTTTTCTCTCAGATTTTTTTGCATCCTTAGACCAGTCTCAAATTGCATTTTTCTGTCATCTTTCCAACTTTTGATTTGTTTGTGTGTGGGTGTCTGTGTCAAGAGTTATCACCTCTGACCAGATTTATGCAGTTTCATCATTCTTCTCTTGAGTCATGTTCTACTCTGCAGGCATTTTACTTTACTTGCTGGGTTCCATCTTTAATTAATTTGTTTGGGGTCTAAGCACCACTATTGTTTTTGTTAGGATTTTTAGTTTTTTTTTTATGTTTTTACATGTTATTTATTCCAAGCAAATCTTTCATAATGTTGAGTCTCGATTGATATTTTCTGGATACATTTATGGGACGTGTGACATTGACAGAGAACATCTGGAAATCTGGACCGTGCTAATAAATTAAGGAAGAATCATGACAATCTGGGCACGTTCCTTCAAAGACTGAGGTGGTCATTGATTACTGACTCATCAATTGCTGTCCATTTACTGAGATTCTGCTCTTAACCATTTAGATGTGCTTTGAGCCTTCAGTCATATACTCTGATATTTATATGGTTACATTGCAGCAACATTTGTCTCTGTATGTTTGACAATTCTTTGTTGGTCTTTGTTTTATTGTTATTTTTTATTTTATTTCTGGTCATATGGCCAAAGCAGATGGTCACCCCACTAAGCCTTTTCTGCTTGAGGTTTCTTGCTATGATAAAAGTGTCATGCTTTGTACCTGTGCTCTGTGTTATGTCATGTTTAGTTTAGGTTTTTATGGTTTTCTCGGTGTTGGGTTTTTCTTGCCTGCTCTTTTTCTGTCCCTATCTCTCTTGTCTGTGTCTCTTGGTGCTTCGTGGTGGGCTTGGGCCACACCCAGTTCTGGATCTTTCCATACACCTGTTTCTAATCTGCATCTCATCACCTCGGTGTATTTATGTCCCACTGGTGGCACTACTCCTTCGCCAGATCGTTGCGCCTTGTGCCGTCCCTTCCAGCCCTTCGCTGGAAGCGCCTTGTGCCTTCGCTTCCATACCCGTTTGGTTAAACCTTAACCAAACGGGTATGGTTAAACCTTATTCACATGATGTGAATTGTGATTGGGCAATGGATTGAGTTGGACATTTTTCCAAAAATGACAATCGCCTCTGACCTTTATATATATATACCACAAAGAAAATATTTGTCAGTGTTGTTGCCTTTTGATCAAACATTTGGTTGATCAGAAATGAATATAAATTAGATTTTGAATATTGATTGACCAACTGGAACTGATACCATAGTTACCTGTATGCACAATGCCTCATGCACATGGTGGGAGGAACGAATGTGGTTTGGTGGATGTGCTGAAAAAGTTTGGAAGTATTATTTAAAGCTAGTCCTCTTGAAGGCAAAATTGGTGTCATGGCACGTGTGACTGTGGACCAGGTCCACATCCCTACACTTTCTTCATTATGAGGTGCATGGCTTGGACCCTTTATATACCTGCTAATCTTGTTGGCTGAATAGTGGATTTTTTGCTAGACAGGCCGCAGTGTGTTCGGTGTGTTTGTGTTTTATCTTCCAAACGATTCTCTTCCACTGGTTCACTGCAAGGCTTTGTCCTTTTGCCTTTGCTTTTTAAGGATTGTCAGAGTACTTACTGTATGAGTGCAGGCATTTTGTGAAACTCACCAATGATACAGTCATTGTGAGGCTTTTAAATAATTAGGAGACTGAGTATGGTGCTGTTGTTGGTGACTTTATTACTTGGGGCAAGGATTTTTGTTTATCAGTAAATGTATTCAAGACTAAAGACATGATTATTGATTTTTGTAGAACCAGGCCTAGTGTTACACACATTGTTCAGTTCATTTGTTATAAATACTTGGGTACCGTTATGATGACACATTTGCTTTTCTAGAATCTGTCTTCATATTTTGCGTTGTGGTTTGGTGTGGTGGTCTTTAAATGTCGACTGCAAACAGGCTGACAAAGTTGGCTAAAGTGGCAAGTAAGGTGCAACAATATTTATAGTCGGTGTGTTATCAGTAAAGCTCAACACATAACTTCATTGTCCTGACCATCCACTTTTTAAGGAGCTTAATCTCTTCCCTTCTGGTTGTTGTTTTAGAATGAGTAGAACAAAAACAAAACGTGCCAGTGCATGTTTTTTTTAGTGTGGCCTTTAAGATGATTAATTTATCAGGTTAATTTTTACGATGATTAATTTATCAGGTTAATTTTTACCTCTGTGTGAGAGGTGCTCATGTAGCAGTGCGACAGCGAATTGAAGCAGTGCCATAACATTATTCCACCCAGAAGCGTTGCAAGAATAAATGAAATTAGTAACCTTCCCCTTTTCTTCAAAAATATGAACCTAAGAGTCAAAGTGTACCAATCCATATTGTGTTAAATCGTTGCCCCTGTATGAGATCAGACTGCTGCATGCGAGCTTAAGCAGATAATGTGACTAACTAATTCGAAAAAGTTGATGTTTTATAAGAAGTGTAGGCATGTAGAAATTAATCAGTACAAATCTGTATCTAAATACAAATGTGAGCGATGCGAGTGCATCGATTCATTCAGTGTGCATTGATTCAACTCACGGGTTGAATCGTGTTGCATTGCTCGCTGCCTGTCTGCAACTATTTTTTTCCGAGGCACATTGAATGCACCACGGACGGTTCGGGACACTGGAGCGGCAGTTGTTTTTGAGGGTGTTTATCAAGAAAATTATTATTTTTCTCTGTTGATTGAAGATTGCAGCGTGTCTGCTTGAAGCACTGAAGCAGCGCTTCAACCTGCTGTTTGCTGGTTCTCTGCTTCGCTGGTTTTCACAAACAGCAAGTCCACTGGCGTGATCCCCAGCCAGTGCGTAAACTGAAGTTGTCCATCAGTTAAAGGAAATAATAATAATAATAATAATAAAAAAAATTCTCTGTTTTGTGGGAGCTCCAAAGAGCTGTGCAGATTTTGGTTGGAATTAATAATTTCAGAGCGAATCACCATTTTAAATCAAGTGACACCTCTTTCCAAATGTTATAATACCTACAACCGACCAAAACCATTTTTTTCCCAAAATATTTTTTTTATGAATTACATCCTGACGTGCAGTAGCTGGCTGAAGAGCTCGGCTCAGCGTCTATGGAGTTACATTTATGCCATTAATATCTGAAAGGAAATGCTTTTGACAAAAACTACAGATTTTGATTATTTCCATTTATGTCCAGAGATCTAGGATCCACCATGTACATCAAGGATCCAATGACCATGTACAGATTTGAATCATTCATGTCCAGAGATCGAGGATCCAGTGACCAATTTCATATTTATTTACTTTAAGACTCAATAAAATGTTGCTGACATGGAAAACCTTTAAAGTCTACTTTTAGTACACAGAAGATTCACAAGAGTTATTGATAAGGGAATTGATAAATAATTGGATTGATAAGCGGAATCGATAATAACATCGATATTGATAAAATCTGTCAATACCCATCCTTAATCGTATCGCACCAAATTGCATTGTATCATAAGGAATTGAATTGCCATCAAACTGCATCAAATCGGTAACAGGGGTGAATCGTATCATCATGTATCGCTATATGTATCGTATCACTGGTTCTGTATTGAGGTGCGTATCGAATTGTTGTCAGTGATGAGTCATATGCCTAATGAAGTGGTGTAAGATTTCACAGATGGAATGGTGATATAATGACGGTTTCAAGTCTGTACAGGGTGAGGTTTTATGAAGTTCTGTCATTTGCGCAAAATCAGACAAACTTAATTTTAATGAAATGCTGAATGTGGTTTGGAGGGGGTGGTGGCCAAATATTTAATGAAAAAGAAAGTTTACATTTACACTGTCTCACCGTGCTAAAATGCCTGAAAGAGCTCTCTGCTTCACTCCGTTCATATTTTTAAGTTTCTAAACATTATTTATGACTTATAAATAACATCGATTGACATGAAATGTAACACAAAATAATGAAATCTTAAAATTGCATCATATATTTAATTTTAACTTGAATTGGCTCAAGTTGTTGTTTTCCTGAGGCAGTCTATTGTCCAGCAAAATTTGGTTGTCGTAACAGCTGCATTGAAGCATTTGCGGAATTGAGAAATTTTAATCACGAATGAACATATGACCTAACTAAGACTAACTGCGGAGTTAAACATTGAAAATGCATCTGCTATCTCAGTTCTTCATGAATATGAGGATAAATCCTAGAATACCACTTGCCAGATGGTCTACTGAACCAATGTTTCTCTTGTTGGCGAAGCATTTCAGTTCAGCTCCATATTATGGGCTCTTAAACAACTGACAATAAGCATTTATGTCAAACCCAGTAAAGTCCCACTTGTCATTTTTGAAACGTTAATTAAAAATAACATGTTGGATGCTGCGTCAGATGTAAAGCAGCTTTATTGTGTTAACAGTAAACAAGGTTTGACTTGTTTCGGCAAAAAAGTGAATGAGCAGAACATCTGTTGGAAGCATCACGGTTGACAAACAGACCATCTGTAGTGCCATTCTGAAGGAGAACCAGAACAGAAGCTGTAAGCACCATGGACTCAATGAAGCTCAATTAAAATATTTGGAAACTGAAGTTCTTCTGCCAGATGACAGAACAAGAATGGACTGCTGTTTCACCCAGGAATTTGTCAGAAAAAAATCAGGTTTCATGGCCAGTTTTTGAAATCACCTTATATGGCTGAAAAGCAGAACATGATTGGTAGTAAAGTGTGACCACGGCTGAGTCCTTAATTTAAATCAAGAAGACTGAGACAATGATCCAGACATATTGATCTAACATTAATACATAGGATTTTATTCATCATGTTATAAATA